>NC_051086.1:103574997-103824463 GCF_004664715.2 Peromyscus leucopus
CCAAGGATGCTAAGCAGAATATGTACCTTTGCAAGACCTTGTACAGGAACAGGGGGGCTCCAGCCCTTGAAGCACCTATTCAGGCATGCTCAGAAACCAGCAGTGCTTTAGGATGGAAACGCTCATGCTTCACACTACACTTTTTTATTATTAAAAATAGCGTCTCTAAACGCATTCACAACATATTGCGTACTCTTCCCATTAAGGTGCCACTTGCCCCATCATGCAAAGCTCAAAGATTCCCACAGAGCCTTTGCTGGTGCTGTGTGTTAACAACCAAGGGCTCCCGTTTCACCTGCAGTGCTTTTCCTCAGGATGGAGTCTCAGAAGACCTTTTGACCCTGTGGTGGAGGGTGAGGTCACACCTACCTATGCCTGCAGACAAGCTCCAAGAGTTTTATCAGGAGAAGGGAGCAATCTGAGAAAGCTCTCACAGAACAAGACTTGGAAAATTCAGTAGATGCAGCTACAGATCCTAAACGGTTGCCTCCAGAAGACTCTCAGGTGAGCAATGTGGCAGAACTGTAGTCAAGAACCACTAATCTCCAGTGTGGGAGGAAGATAAGTTTGAGGCACCCCAGCCTGATGCAACACTACCCTGTGCCTTCCAAGACAGGACATGAGTCTGGAGATGCCATTCCATTGACTGTTGTTGGCACTGCCAGTGAATCCAGAATGCCTGGAGTAAAGACTTCCCCAGACAATGAACCAAGGGGAGCAAATTGTCCTTGAGGACAGCAGCCTTTGAGAGGAAAGGAATTCCACCAAGGGCAAGGAAGCCCCTTTCAAGGGTAGACACCGACCTCACTATCTCCTGGGTCTCTCAGCGGAAGCTGCCCTGAAGCCAGAACAGAGCTGGGCTGCCACACAGAGCTTGCATTGTGACCTCCTGTCTACAGGCACATTTCTCTAAATGAACACTTGGCTGGCTAAGATGTTTAAACCCTGTTCGTATTTTTTTTTTTTTCTTGAATGATGTTTGTCCCCAGAATCACAAATCTTAACAGTCCACTTTCCATTATAAGAGAATAATGTTCTCTTCTGTACTCATGTGTAAAGGTGAGTAGTTTCCAGAACTTTCTTCTTGATCTTCCTTTCTCTATCCATCGTCATCAGCCACTGAATGTTCTCCTCTTATTCCTTCTCCAGATCTGCAGTAATTGTCTTTCTGAAGCTGTTTTATTTTAGCATTAAGTTAAAATATATGAACCTGGAAGTGAGTGAAATCACTGCTGTTTACCATTCCCTCTTTCCTTAGCTGTCTACTTGCTCCTTAAACAAATCACGGACCTTTCACTTTACAGCAAGTGTCCAGGGGAAATAGCACTGTCAACAAGAGATAATCGAGAGTTATACTCCGCAGAAACAATTACTCTTCGGCCAGCTATTGCACCCGAAATACTCTGAAACCCTACCCAGAGTTCCCAGGACACACAATTATCTTCCTGAGATGGCTGCAGGGCTTGAACCTCAGGTCCCACATCAGAATGCCAAGGTCATAGCCCACAGCCATGCTCCCTACCTGTGAGTCTTCTTCTCTTTGCTCCTCCACTGTCCCTCTCTGCCTATTCTGCTTGTCTCTTTTACAAACACATGGAAGTAATGTCATCAAATCTCAGGCACCACTTTAAATTAAACCATGTCCTCCACAAGTTACCCACTATCTCTCTCCCTTTATCCAGAACAATGGGGCCAGCCTGAGCTTTTGTTAGCAGAATATTCCAATGGAATCCCAGACCTATCCACCCGCATGACCACTTTGTAAACCATAAAACACGGTCTTAATAATATTACCCTCAGAAACTCTGCTGCCTCCAGATAGCTCCCTGTGACTCTCTCCACCTCCTCGTACCCCATGCTTCTTTTCCCATTGGGCCCTGGGCCCTTGCCTGACTGTTCAGTGTTTCCCATCCTGACTCAGAAAGGTGCCCGGATGGACAGGGAAGCTGTTCCTATGGTGATGGGAGTTGGGGGCGCAATTCTTGCTTCCATTTTCTCTCTATATATGAGGCAGGTGCCTCCTGCCAGCCCTTCTGCAGATGTCTTGAGGACCACAGGGATATCCACCAAGGGTCTGCTAGGCATGAAACTGGGGGCTCTCAGAGTATAAGCCAGGGGCCCTGATGGCAACTGCAACTGCTTGGCTGCTTCCTTTATTCTCACCACTATTAATGAATCTGCACCTTACCCTTCTTCTCTCTTAAAGACTCAGGATAATACCAAAGCACTTCCTGGTAATGCAAAGGTCACTTCTCAGCCCTGGGGCTTCAGGGCACACAGGCTAAGCTTTAGGAAGAGCCAGCTCCTCTGGGCATCCACACACCCCAAACTGTTACAGAGATATTTTGCAGGGAGTAGATAAGAGTGAAGGCCCTCACTAGTGTCACTGTTCTCGTGCTGGTCTCAGATTTTAGAACTGTGAGAAAATGAACTCCCCTTGTTTCATCTGCATGTGGCATTTTGTCAGCGTGGCACAAGCTGAGGTACCCTGCTTCTCCCAGGAGACTGAAGCCCTGAGGGTTTAATTATCTTTGTCTGGGCACACAGCCAAGGAAGGACTAGGGTATGAATTCCCTCTATTTTAGCCTACATGCGAATAACCAATTAAACTGAAGTGGATAGACACATCCGATTCCTATTAACTTTAGATGAAATCACTTGATTTTATGTTAAGGATTTTGGTCTGCTTTAAAACAGACTTTTGTACAAGGTGAGAGATAGGGATCTAGTTTGCTTCTTCTAGAGATATGGATATCTAGTTTAATGCCTAAAGAGTGGTCTGTGTACACAAAGGAGCTTTATTAAGCAGTGAAAGATTGTGCCATTTTAAGGACACCGGCTAGAACTGGACACCATCATGCTAAGCAAACTAAGCCAATTTGGAGAGCAGGTCTGTATATATAGAGTACATCCGAACAAGAACGTCACAACTAACCCCATTATTTTGTAGCCCACGTTTAAAAAGTGCATTGAAAAGAACACTTGACATTCTAGTTGATTCATTCACATTTAGCATTTCAATTTTGAAATAGACTTCAAAAGAATTTTGGGGCCAAGGCCATAGCTCAGTGGAAGAACTCGCTCAGCGTGTGTGAGGCCCTGGTTCCATCCCAATGACAAAGTGAACAGGCAAACAAACAAACAAATCTGTCTCCGTCTCATTCTTTTCTGAGTTCCACATGTTCGTTTGGGGAGAGTGTTAGATTTTAGAGCTACAAAGACGTTCAAGGAGACTCTTGTCTCCTTTGAACCAAGATCCCTCCCCTGCTCCTGGCACCATGTAACCAGCCTGCACAAATGTAGTGACATATTAGGGAGGAAATCGGTATGAAAAGTGAGTGGCATACATATGAGAACATTGTAATCAAGCCGTCTCTTTGCATGCTACCTTAAAGTTAACATAGACCCTCAAAGAAGCAACACTGACAGGAGAAGAAAGCGGGAAGGACACGGTGTCTAAATTACACATTCCTGGGATTTCACTGCCTTGCCACCTCCCACCTTCATCCCAGGATGGAATCCAGGTACCACTGTGGCTTTCTGAGTGGCAACCCATGATGTGAAACCCACTCCTACCATTCTTCATGCTGTGTTTGGTCTTGCCTCTCTCATCGCCCCATCTACAAAAGCTTCTCAGGGTCCCCGCCAACTTGACAGTTCTGGGGCATGATGGCCAGACAGGCTTACTGGATGTCCTTCAGCTTAGATCTGCTGGATTTTTTCATGATTAGATTGGATTAACAATTTGGAGATGCCATAAGCAAGTGTGTTTGTATACATATATGTGTGTACAATAATATATAATTATATGCAATATATGTTATATGCAGTTTTATATAGGTATGACTACAAAACATATATATATATATATAAATTGCTTTTCAGTTGAAATGAAATAAGGTTAAAAAATAATGTTGAAAAAATAAAATTACAAGACACTGAATAAACGTTATTCTTTACAAAATGTGCTCTTCCTTGAGTAACAAAAAATAACAAATATCTGCTATGGATATTGTTCTGTATAAATAAAACACTGATTAGCCAGTGGCCAGGCAGGAAGTAGGAGGGACAAGGAGAGGAGAATTCTGGGAAGTGGAAGGCTGAGTGGGGAAGTCACTGCCAGCCGCCGCCAGGATAAGCAGCATGTGAAGACGCTGGTAAGCCACGAGCCACATGGCAAGGTATAGATTTATAGAAATGGATTAACTTAAGCTATAAGAACAGTTAGCAAGAAGCCTGCCACGGCCATACAGTTTGTAAATAATATAAGCATCTGTGTGTTTATTTTGTAAATGGGCTGTCGGACTGCCGGGGCTTGGCGGGACCCGGAGAGAAGCTCTCCAGCTACAAATGTCTGTGGACTTCATCGGTTTCTGCAGGTTTGCTGAGATGAAAGGCGTGAAGCTTGTACCCCACACAGCCCGGCGTCACCTCCTACATCCCCTGCAGTACATCACTCTCCATAGAACGGTTTGTTCTGCCCCGTGAAGGAGATCCCGCAGTTGCTCCTCCCTCACCCTCTACCAGCTGACCTGCTTTCTGGATTTGAGAATTTACCTCTCCAGACACTTCCATGTAAACAGAATAAAAAACGTTCTTCTGGGACTGGTTTCCTGTTGAAGACGCTGAGGTTTATTGACACCATGGCACGTAAACAGCCTTTCGTCACTCGTGGTCATCACGTAGCTCTATCTGTACGATGGTCCCCGGTCCCTGTTAAGGGGGTTTTGTGGTGTTCCACCTTGTGACTGAGGGATGAGGCTGCAGGGCGTGCTCCTCGTACGTTTCACTCCACCCCTGTTTTCAGTTTCGGTTTCAGGATTTCAGGCTGCTGAGTAATATTCCAAGTCAGACTAATAGGAGACTTTGAACCTTCAGTCTTCTGAGAGGAGTTATAATTACTGCCACCAGGAAGACCTTCTTAATCCTGCAGTCAAAGTGGGACTAAGAACTTCCAGAATGATTAGAAATAGAAGACAGAAGAAGCTATCACCAAAACTTCCTGTGGGCCTCCTGCTCTCTGTGAAAAAATAAAATGAAGTAAGGTAATTAGGTTGTCGAAGCAGAGCTTGTCTCCTCCATGCTCGCCTGAGAAGAGCCACCAGTGGGACTGTGTCAGGGAAAGAGCCACTACACCATGGGATTAGTGAATCGTACCCCTCATGCTTCCACTCTACTCCTTCCCAAGGAGAAAAAGAGAAAATACACAGAAGGGTGTCATGCTGATCACTGTAACTGATTCTCCAAGAAATGCATCCACGTCAGTCCTTTCCAGGGAATCAGAGTTAAAGCTGCTTAGTCATGCCTTGATCACCACAGCTACTGATTGCTTAGTCATGCCTTGATCTCCATAGCCAGATTGCTTAGTCATGCCTTGATCACCAAAGTCACTGATTGCTTAGTCATGCTTTGAGCACTACAACCACTGATTGCTTAGTCATGCCTGATCACCACAGCCACTGATTGCTTAGTCATGCTTTGATCTCCATAGCCAGACTGTTTAGTCATGCCTTGATCACCACAGCCTCTGATACTTGTCTGCGAAGCATCTGCTTCTTGTCCCTACAGTTGGGAGTGATCAGGGACTGATACTATTTTAAAAGTCTCATATTTAAATGCAAGGGCTCAACAAATGAAAGGACCACACCAAAAAGTGTGAAGGCAATATAGACTCCATCTTAGGGAAAGGTCACCATCTTAGACCACCTGCTGTACTCAGTTCCAGGAAGGACCTAAGGAATATGTTATGACAACTCAAACAGATACAGAGCAATTTGTTCCTGTAGGTTTATGGCTCTTGAAGCTATCTAGATAATCCTGCTGAGCAGCCCAGATAATCCTGCTCAGCAAGTTGTGGTTTCCCACCAAAAAGCCTAACCCAGTAATTTCAAATGTGGTTTCACACCACAAGTCTAGACTAATAGTTCTCCAAAATCACCTTGCCCCATATCCCTTCTACCCAATCCCAAATTGCCAAAGCATGTAATTCCTGGTTTATGATTTTTTTTCCTATAAAAACTCTCTACCCCTGGGCCTGCTGCTGCTGTATTTTCCTCCATCTGCCATGCAGTGGCCCAGGTCCAAACCTGACAATAAAAGGACCCGTAAGTGCATGCATCGGAAACTGGCTCCTTGGTGATCTCTGGGGGTTTCTTGAAACAAACACAACAAAAAGAATCCAACTCCAAAGAGTTAACTTAGGAAGTACAATAGCACCAGATATACCCATTTTGGTTTGCTTACTAGATTTTACTTTATGAAGTAAATGAACAGAATCTGTAAGCAAATAACTAGGTCTTTGAGCTTGCTAAAGCTAAGGTACACCATCCAGTTATTTCTTTTCTGTCTCCTCCTCCTTTTCTGCAAGGTGTATGTGATGTCTCAACATCATAAGAAAAAAATCTAGATTTCAATGTGCACTTTGCTGACCACCGCTGTGAGCTGTGGGACACACATCATGCTTGTAGAGACTCTTCTAGTTTCTTGGACTTTTACATTTCCAAGACTAGCAACATGAAAGAATTTGTCAGTGACGTGCTGAGTGGAGAGCAGGCTCTGGTCTCCTAAGCACACCCTCCATGCATCTGAACGTCTGTGATGCAATACACGACGTCATTTGTTTACTGAGTTTTTCAATTTGCCAGATATCCCTTACCAGGATACCTGTGTTGGAACAGCAGGAAGAAGCCTTTGCCTTTCAACCCAATCCAGCACAGCATTTCCCAAAGGGCAATTTAGCAGGTATGAATCCCCTGGGTCTCCCAGGGGAGCTGTTCTCTGTCCAGTGAACAAGATGCTGCCCGATGCTAGGCTTTCCTTCCATCAGTCAGCGTGAGAAGGGCTTGGACCTTTGTTCCAGGGAGCCCACCTGGTTGGTCTAACCATGCATTTCTGGAATTTATTTGATCACAAATTGCTTTAATCAAGAAATGACTCCCAGGAGGCCCCGGGAGGGTCTAAAGATGCTTTGAGGGGGAACTTGGATACTGGTCATGAAGTTCAAATCACCAAAGATTTATTTTTAATCTAAGATAAACAAAAACTCAAACAAGGGCATAGGAAATTCAAAACAAAAGTGGGCAACAACACTTTTTCCTGGGAAGATGCAATACACATGTTATCTTACTCAGATGGGGAACCTACGACAGTACAAATACCACTTAAGTCCAACTTGGGGAACCAATGACTTTTATTGGGGTTACTTACAGGAATATGGGATAAAGGGTTGCTTTCAGGAATGACTCAAAGAACAGCTTCATCACCATATAACCACTCCAGCATGAGTGACAGCTCATAGAGCTGGGAACCCGGAGCGCTGCACAGCCTGCAGGCAGCCTTAGCAGGTAGGAGAGCGTCCTTTCAGGTGATTCGGTTGCTCTAAACCTCTTCCAGGTGGCTCAGCTGGTCTCTGAGTCTTCTTTGCAAATCATCTTCCTTCCATCAGAGGGGGACACTCAGCTTTATTGCTTACTGTAGCAAGGAGGAGCCCAGTGAATCTACTCAGTTTCAGGACTTCCTGCTTAAGAAGCTAGCTGCAGGATAGGAAGTTTTAGTCTCCGAGGATGAACTGTTTCACAAGGGACCCATATAAAAATGTTGGCTGTGTGGGTCTGGAGAGATGGCTCAGCCGATAGGAGCACTGGCTGCTCTCGCATCAGGTTCGGTTCCCAGCACCACATGGCACCTCTCAGCTGTCTGTAACTCCAGTTCAGGGGATCTGATGCCCTCTTCTGACCTGCTCAGGCACCAGACATGCATGTGGTACACAGGTATACATGCAGGCAAATACTCATACAAATATGATATATATATATATACATATATATATATATTTTTTAATTAAAAACTGGTGTGTGGCCTGTGCACAGGCCTATCAGCCCAGGGCTGTGGAGGATAGGAGTGGAGGGGGTGGGAGGATCAGTGAGGCTTACTGCCTAGCTCTTGATCCAGTGAGACTCTGTCTCCAGGGGAAAAGGTAGAGCTATGTACCTCAGGTATAGCTAAGATAGACCAGGACTCCGAACTTCCTCTTTTGGCCTCTGTATACATGCACAGGCTCATGTACCTGCACACATAGACACATACAACGCATACATATAAATAAATGCTCAACAATTCCCCTCCTCTCTTGACATTTTCCTTTTCTCATGTTGTCTCTATTTGGTAGATTGACACAGGCGCATCTCCACTTTGAAGTGTAATTCTGTCCCATAAATCCATAGCAAGTGAGAAGTGTCCTGGGTCAGAAGTGCAATCAAGACACCGGACCTGCCAGGCACCCAGGAGTAGTATCTCAGCTGACGCTAAGGGGCTCAGAACACCGCAAAAGCCAGCAGCTAGGCACAGCGCCTCCTGCCGAGCCCACCTGATAGTACATGTGGATGGTCTATGTGCAAAGTGCAAAGCTAGGCAGAGACCATGTCCGAATATGCAACATTCACATAGCTCATACCACTTCTAGGTCCTGTTGATCATTTTTGTATTATTTTGTGTGTGACTGAAATACCAGAGTGAACACCTTAAGGGGGAAAGACATTTGCTCATGCTTTCAGAGGCCTTTGGCCCCAAATTCTAGGCAGAGAGAACATCGTGATGGTAGGAGCTTGTGGCAGAGGAAGTTCTGTCATGGCGAAAGGAAGCTGAGAGAGGAAGGGGATTAGGGACCAGGTATGATCTTCACTGGCATAACCTTTGTGACCTACATCCTCCAACAAGGCCCCATCTTCCACTAAAATTGTGCTACCAGCTGATAATCAAGCATTCAACATACAAGCCTATGGGGATGTTCAGGTTAACCATACCATGTAGCCCAGGCTTGCCTTGAGTTCCCTGTGCTAGCCCAGGGTGGTCTTGAGCTCCTGATCTCACCTTCTTATTTTTCGAGTGCTAGAATTGCAGCTATGCACCGCACGTTCAGGTTTGTGGTGCTGGGGATTGAAACTAAGGTTTCATGTGTGCAAGGGAAACACATCCCAGGCCTGGCCCGATGTTCTACATGTCTTTTAAAAAGATCTTATTTTTAATTATGTGTATAGTGTGTTATCGTGTGTGTGTGTGTGTGTGTGTGTGTGTGTGTGTGTGTGTGTGTTCATGTGCACATGTGCTTAGATGCCCATGGAAGCCAAAGAGGATGGCTGATCCCTGAGCTGGAGTTTCAGGAGGCTGTGAGCTCCCTGATGTGAGTGCTGAGAACAGAACTCAGGTTCTCTGCAAAGGGCAGCCAGCTCTCTTAACTGCTGAGCCGTTTCTCCAGCCCCTCTAGATGTATTTGCATAATTCTGCTTAGGGTTGGATGGACAGGAAGAAGTTAACTGTGAGTTGCATCCTTATGGGGAAGCAGTGTACCAGAGCAGGGAGAGCAGGTGCCAGGACCTGGGCCAGCACGGTGTGCCTGCGCGCGAACCAAGGGGAGGCAGAAGGGAGTAGATGGCGTGAATGGGGAAAGAGTGGAGGAAGGGAATAGCCTGAGGGGCTGTGAGGAGGAATGTGGGCTGGAAGGGCATCACCACAAAACACTGTGGGGGATTTTCAAACAGAGGAGGGTCCAGACCCTGGTGCTGGAGAGCCGTCCAGGGCCTGAGAACAGTCAGTGGGCTGCTGCCGTCTGATGCCTTCTCCTTCTGTCATCTCTCCTGAAGCACCCAGAAGCCCCATCTCTCCTCTCTGAGAGCATGGGTCAGAGGGCAAAGGGTGGAGGTCAAGTCAGACCGCACAGTCTTGCAACCCAGTTGGGTCTTGTACTCCCCCTGTGACCTCAAGGCACTGGCCTGGCTCTTTCGTTCGTCGGCTTCCCTAGGCTGGTAAAGCATCTGATATTCACAGAGGGTCACTGGACTCGGCAGAGTGCTTGGGCAGCCCCTGGCAGGAGTGAGGAGCTGTCCTTGTGAGTCCTGGAGGGCAGCGCAGCAGGGACTGGAGAGATGGCTCAGGGGGCAAAAACGTGCACACTGCTCGTGCAGAGGGAACTGAGTTCTGTTCCGGGCACCCACGTGTGGCAGCCCACCACTGCTGCAACCCCAGCTCCAGGGGATCCAGCACCCACACTTGTGTGTGCACACAGTCTCCAACCCTGACATGATTTAAACTAAAACAAAACTTTTTTTAAAAAGGCAAAGGTCTGGAGAGATGGCTCAGCAGTTAAGAACACTTGTTGCTCTTGCAAATAAATGATCTAGGTTTGGTTCCCAGCATCCACATGGTGGTTTCACAGCCACTGGGAACTCCTCTGGAAGAGTCACTAATGCTGAGCTCAACCCTAAGGAAGGTGGGTCTTCCGTAATCCTCATGCAAACCCTAATCTCTTTCTTTCAGAAGCGCCCTTCAAAGACTCACCCATGCTCAAAGGGGAAACACTGTTTGACCAGCTGGGCAGCAATGATCCAATCAAGCTGACCTCTAAAATTAGCCATCACTGAAACACCCTTAAATTTGCCAGGTCTAGTGAGCAGGAGGGCAGGTCACTGAACGATGGCTGGCTGGCACCCTGTGATTAACAATCCACAGCCAAAAGTGATGGTTTGCCTCTCAGGAAGCTGGGGCAGGAGGATTGCTGTTAGTTCCAGATTAGCCAGGGCTACACAGCAAAATACTGCCTCCTGTTAAAACAATCAAACAAAAAAGTCTGGAAAGACTGACATCTTAGGGCTGGACTGCTCCAGGGCCTTCCTAGGAATGGCCTTTATCTCTGAATACCTGGACTGGGACAGGGTCATAGCTAGCGTCTCTCTGGTTTTTCCTGCTACTCTGCCCAGGTGGCCTTTCCTTAGGCATTCTCTCCCAAGCTGGCTGCTTGTCTGAGTACAAAGGCCTCTGCACCATCTCCAGTGGGGACTTCCTCTCATTCCCACCTCTTTCCCTTGCCCCCCTCAGGGAAGTCTATGTCAGGTGGGCAGCACCCCCACAGCTCCTGGTCTGTTCCGTGTGCCTCATTCATTTCAGGAAAGGGAAGAAAAGCAAACCTGTGGCCCTGTGTTTACACAGTGCCCTCTCATCGGAACTTCAGTCTTAACTTGTCTCTGTTTTAAGAAGGAGGAAACGGAGACTCGGATGCTGACCGTGTGGCTTTGCGTAGACGCAAACTCCACTCTGTCCCCACATCATGTGCTTGTTGCAGCCATGTGTGCTGGCTAGTTCCATCACAGCGATAGGAAAATGAGTACCAGGATCCTGGATTATGGACCTGACCTTGTTATTTTGGAGGGGATCGTGAAAGGACTTTGGAACTTGGTGCTAGGAAAGCCACTGAGTGTGGAGAGCTCATGGGCTGTTCTGTAGAAGGTTGGTAGATAACGCCGAGAGCAGCACACACGATGGAGGCCTGGCTTGTGGAGTCTCAGAGGGAAGCAAAGACCCTTCCGGGCCATTTGTGTGAAGAATCTGTGGTGTCTGGAGCTGAAAAATCGGCTGTGATTAATAAGAGACCAGGACCACTAAAGTTAAACCTTTGCTTTGCTGGGACAAAGGACGCTGGTCAGCTGAGGCTGAAGAATCAGCTGTGATTAAGAAGAAACCAGCATCACTGAGGTGAAGTCTTCCGGGAAGTGTTTGCTAAGGGTCACTACACAGAAGCCGTGTTCCAGAAACAGCCAAGGTTGTACCTCACCCCGGCAACCACACTTGGGGGTGTTAAGAGTCACCCAGGTGGTGCTGGCTTTGAAGGTATGAAGGGGTCATGGAGAACAGCTGAGGCTTGTCACTGTGTGTCACAGGGCTGGAGTCCCTGAAGAGAGCCCAGCATTTTGGAGACGCCAGTAGCAGGGAATGACCACCAGGAACAGCAGTAGTGTGGAGTGGAGCCGGTCAGAGCCTAGAAAACAAGCTGTGCATGCTGCAGAAGGCAGAGCGGGAGAAGCGATCCAAGCACTCAGAGAAGAAGACGATCGTTAACGAATCCATATATTGGACCTCGAGTGATTTATACAGTTTAAGGTTTTGGTTTTGCTTTGATTTGACTGTGACTGTACCCTGGTTCTTTTCTCCTAAAGTAAGAAAGTATTTATTTTTTTATTTTATAGGATCCCACAGTTGAGAGACATTGGATTTTAAAAGAGACTAGACATTTTAAAGAGACTAACTGTTTAAGTGTTTGAATTTTTGAAGACTGTGGGACTTTTAATATTTGGAATGTTTATTACATAATGTTGATATTAATGCATGATCTTGGGGATGAACAAGAAAGGAAAGGTTGTGGCTTATCAGTGATGTGTTTGTGTGTCAAGTTGACAAAGAGTCAGTTGTCCTGGCTGGTTTTGTTTTTTGTCAACTTAACACAAGCTAGAATCATCTGAGAGAAGGGAGCCTCAATTAAGAAAATGCCTCTATAAGATCAGACTGTAGGCAAACCTGTAGGTTTTCTTTTTTTCTTTTTCTTTTTCTTTTTCTTTCTTTTTTTTTTTTTTTTGGTTTTCAAGACAGGGTTTCTCTGTGTAGCTTTGTGCCTTTCCTGGATCTCGCTCTGTAGACCAAGCTGGCCTCAAACTCACAAAGATCCACCTGGCTCTGCCTTCCGAGTGCTGGGATTAAAGGCATGCGCCACCACTGCCCGGCTTAGATTTTCTTAATTAGTAATTAATGTGGGAGAGCGCAGTCCATTGTGGGTGACGCCATCTCTGGGCTGTGGTCCTGGGTTCTATAAGAAAGCAGGCTGAGCAAGCCATGGGGAGCAAGCCAGTAAGCAGCACCCCTCTATGGTCTCTGCATTGGCTCCTGCCTTCAGGTTCCTGCCCTGCTTGAGTTCCTGTCCTAATTGCCTGTAACAATGAACAGTGATGTAGAAACAGAGGTGTGAGCCAAATAACCCTTTTCCTCCCCAACTTGCTTCGGCCATGGTGTTTCACCACAATGATAGTAACCCTGGGTAACACACCATGGAAGCCATGCTGTGTGCCGTGCACAGCGTCCGCTTCACCGTGTGCCAGACGTGTTGTGTGTCGCCGTACCCTGCTCCCCTAGTTCTCTCTCTGACAGCTCTGAGGGTGCTGCTGTGGGGACATGTCTTTCCTCCTCAGCTCACCTGCTGCTCCGGAGTGGATGCACGGTGTTTGGATGGTGGTGACCGAAGCCTCGGTGTACACTCACTCCTGCCTCATCTCTTCCAGTCCGCCATAAATCCTGGGTGGGGGTGGGGACATCACCGCCATCTCTGCCCTACCTCCTTGGGTTTCAGGCTGGGTTCAGGCATGTGTGTGGCGATTGTTTCTGTAGGAACAGATAAAATGTGCAGCGAACACTGGAGACAAAGCTGCAATCCCCCAGGCTGCTGTGCCATGCACTAGGCCCTGACGATGCAGAATGCTTTACAGAACGCTTAATGCTGAGGCAGGGGATGCTCCATCCACACGTAAGGCTCGGAGAGGCCACATGACTGCTCACGTCACTCAGCAAGTATGGGGTCTGAGTCTCCTGTACAGTGTGTTAGAGATGTGTGCACTTCTCTTAAGGGGGGCAGATCTTCTGCTGGAAATACCACCCCAGCTCCTGGAGGTGCTGAGGAAGGAGGATTTTTCCAGCCAAGAACTTTGAGAACAGCCTCTTGGCCAACATAGACCCTGACTGAGATGAGGAGGGAAAGAAAGGGAAATAAGTGTGCCTTTTCTGTCTGGGAATAGGCAGGGGTGACTTATACCTCCCCACAATGACCTCTGTTTAAACAGACTTGTTCCTTTTTCCACTTTTCAGCACTAGGCATCGCACCCAAAGCCTGGTGCTTCCCAGGCAAGTGCTCTGTGACTGTGTTTAGTTACTTAGTGCTGAGGCTTGAACTAGTGCTCACACACGCCAGGCAAGTACTTCACCCTGAACTAAAACCCCATACTAACAGGTTATTACAAGAGAAAACTTTGGAGTCAAGCATGGTAGTGTGCACCTGTAATCCCAGTACGGGAGAGGCTGAGACAGGAGAATCATTTCAGTTCCAGCTTGAGTTTATGTAATGAAGCCCTATGTCAAAATAAAGAATGGATGGATGAATAAAGGAATGAATGAATGAATGAATGAATGACATCTCTGGGATTTAGTTTGTTTTGAGACAGGGTCTTGAACTCCTAGGTTCCAGCAGTGCCCCCTCCTGACTTTGATGTCTGAGTTCTGGGGCCAACGTGCCCCCCTCAACTATGTACATGATTATTTTGTTTGCAACAGGATCTTTCTCTACAGTCCAGGCTAATCTGGAACTCACTATGTATCCCAGGTTAGAGCCACACTTCCAACAATCCTCCTGCCTCAGCCTCCTGAATGCTAGGATTATAGGTGTGAGCCACCTACCACACCTGGCTGTGACTTTTAAATTTCCGGTAGCCACATTTTTTAAAAAGTAAAAAAAAAAAGGGAGGGGTTTAGGCTAGACAGATGGCTCAGTAGTTAAGGGCACTTGTTGCTCTTGTAGGGGAACCAAGTTTGATTCCTAGTACCCACATGGTAACTCCCTCTTGTAGCCTCCCCGGGCAACTAGCACACATGTAGTACACATCCACACAAGCAGGCAAACATTCATACACAAATAAAATAAATTAATAAATGCAAACGTGTTCTTAAAAAGCAAAAAGAAGTCAGCATAGCAAGTGTTAATACTATACTTGTTTATTCTCGTGTATCCAAATATTGCTACTTCAACATGTGCTCAATGTAAACATCGAGGAGCCTTCCTCCTTATTGTCACGGCCCTTCCAAGTCTTGGCAATCCCTTATAGATTTTAGCAGTCAGCATTTTCAATAGCTCAGAAGCCGTGTGTGGCTTGTGGCCTCCTTCCTGAACACTGTAGGTCTGGGGCTTCGATGGCTACAATTCAGACAATTAAGCCAGAATCTGGCCCATCAGAGCCTTGTACCATCTCCTTCCGGGCCAGTGGTCACTCAATCACTTGCTCCTCAATCAGGCTTGATGTGTGACTTCTGGTCCCTCACAGAAGTGGACAGACCAGGGTGGCTCCAGCTTGCCTCTGCAGGGGGCTACAAAGATGGACTTAGAGAATGAGGCAGGATGGGAAGTGAGTGACCTTCACACACTTCCATGGCTGTCAAGTTAGATCCCTGGACCTGGAAAGTCACATCAGTAATGTGTCATTTGCCCAGAAAGGCTCCCGGTATAATTTCACCCAGAAGACGGCAGTTTCTGGTAGGCTCAGGCACTGCCTGGCAGACTGCAATGGGCTAGCTCAGTTTTCCTCCAGGGAAGGGCCTCTCCTTCCTGGAGGCGCATGAATGCTCCTGTCTCCAGGCAGCAGAGCCGCTGATGTCAGCAGGCCAGGCCCACCTCTGAGGTGTCTGTGGGCTGGCGCACCTCCGGCCCAGCTTGGCTTATCACTGACGTGGATGCTGTTTGCTGGCAGCAGAGGGTAATTATGGGGCTTGTCCTGAAGGGCCAGTCTGCGCATGTGTCTCTCACAGAGCTGGTGGCCAGGCATCCGGCAGCTGCTCAATCCCAGGCAGGGCTGGGGATGCAGGGCGCTGTGGCATCTGTGGGGCTGTCCGGCATGGCTGTTCCTGCCCCTGCCCTTGTCACTGGCACCAGCACCCCCTGCAGGCCTGCCCCCTCCACTTCCCGGAGACATTTCAGGCCTGTCCCTGCATATCACATTTGAGCTTTCTTCTCTCGTCTTGCCCCAGCACTGGACTGAATAGTCCCCCCTTGTCCCCAAACTCACGTCCATCTTGAAACCTTGAAATGTGACCTTGATAGGGACCCAATCTTTGTCCATATAATCAAGTTAAGCTGAAGGTCTGCTGAGGGAGGGGGCTCTGTCCGGCGTCACTGGTGTCCTCGGAGGAAGAGAGAATCTGGACCCCTTTGTGTGATGATGGAGGTAGAGATGGAACAGTGCTTCTGTGAGCTGAGAAGAACCCAGGGCTGCTGTTCACACTGCTGAAAAAGGCAGAGAAGAGTTCCCCTGTCCTCCAGCAGGGTTCGGCTCACACCAGAATTTCAGACTCACACACAGGCTCCAAAGGGCAAGAGAGCAGGTCACTGATGTGGCCGTTTGGCATAGTGGAGGACCCTCATGCAGCCCTATCCCCTGGGCAGACTCCTCCACTGGCCCTTCCCCACACTGAGCCTCCCACACTGACCTGGCTCCTTGTTTGGGCACCCCCGAGCCCCAGCAGGCCAGGCTGGCACCAGCTCCACCTGCAGTCTCCCTGAGCCACACACATTTTGGGGAATAATGGTCCTTAGAATTCCAAAGGATTTATTTGAGCTTGAAAGACGCTGATCATACCGAGCTGGAACCCTGCATTTGACAAGTGAGGTGATCAAGGCGCCACTCCTGACAGCGTTTTTGGGAGATTAACCTGGCAGCTGAGGTGCGGCGGACAAGAACAGGCAGCGGAGAGCATGTTTTTGCAACTTCAGCATCCAACACAGGAGTCAAGGTGATGGCAGGGCTAGAAGTAAGATCCAGGCCTCACACAAGAACAGAGAGTGCTCCTGAGTGAAGGGATGCTAGCCGGGGGGAAAGGTCACAGGCACAGGTAGAGTGGCCTGGGCAGTGGGCAGTGATGAGGTGGGCACGTGTAGTCAGATGGTCTGAGCTGGAGCCCTGGCTCTTTCCAGATGCAGGCAGGTCCCAGATCTCAAGTTCTTGGGCCGTGACCATCATTTGTAAAGCCCTACACAGTGCCCCATGCCAGGGCTCAGAAGGCTGATGAGCCTTTGTGTCCTCTATGCTGCCGTTGGCTATCTGGAATGCAATATAGATTAAGTCACCTTGGAAACACAGAGGAAACCCAGCAGAAGGCCAGTGGCAGCCCTCGGGGGAGTGTCTCAGGAAGGTAGTCACAGAGGGGATGATACAGGCTAGGAAGTCCCCAAGGACACAGCAAAGGCAGATGGAAAGAAGTGGAGGACTTTTGGGGCACCCATTGGGAGCATGAAGAGGGTCCCTGGGGATGGAGCAGAAGACTTTGAATAGAGCAGTTCAGGACAGCAGGGAATCATGGAGGGAAGGATGGGCATGGGCACACATGTACTCTTATAGACAGGCATCGGACAGAAATTGACAACTGACTATGTCAGTGTGTGGACAGAGGACAGAGGAGAGGAAGAGCTGGCCTGCTGGGCCGGAGAGCCAGCGTGTGACAAGGGAGACCATGTGGTCAGGTGCTGGAGTAGAGGGAAGGGGTGGTGGGTACACCTCGGAAAGGGGAAGGTGGCCAGTTTGATGGAGAGAGTGAGTGTGACAAGGTGGCCTCCCTGGCTATGGTCTTTAGAAAAACCAAAGGCAAGCTCATGGGCAGGGAGGCTGCCTGAGATTTGGGAAGATGGCAGGCTCTGTAATCCTCCCCTGTCTCTCTACAAGACCTTCAGTCTGCCGTCAGGAGAGGAGACAGGCGCTCAAAGTAGAGAGAGCATGAACCCAGGTTCCAAGAGTCTGGGTGTTCTGTACATGGTTGGCCTCTCCCCTCCCCACATAGGAGTTCTGGGGACAGCCTCATCGTGCAGCCAGAGTAGAGATTCGACACGCTCACAGCCTGCCCGAAATCCTGCCCTCCCCATGGCTGCTCACAACTGCCTGTATCTCCAGTTCCAGGGGTTCTGTTCCTTCTTCTGGCCTCCAAGGGCACTGCACACACACAGCACACATACATACATGTTGGCAAAATAACATACACATAAAAATATTTTTTAAAAGAAAGAGGAAGGAGGGTAGCTGTAGGGCCAGCTGCATAGGAGCCTGGAGCAGGAGGACTGAAAGTTCAAAGCCTGGGGCTGGAGAAATGACTCAGCAGGTAAGAAATGTGGCTGCTCCATCTGGGCCCAGGCCTGGTGAGCTGTGCATGCCTGGGGCACAGGTGCAGGGAGGGGGGGCCCACAGCCCACCCGTCACCCATAGGCTGTGTAAGAGGCTCTGGGAGGGAGGGTGTTCCGTGAAATGTTTGTATTTTTTCCTGTTGTTTGCTCACCTCAAAACAGGAGAACATTGAAAAGAGGTTCTTTGTATAGACGGATTTTTTTAATTAAAATAATTATTATTGCATGATGTGTGTACCATGCCACAGCGAGTGTGTAGGGGTCAGAGGACAACTCTGTGGAGTCAGTTCTCTCCTCCAACCTTTCCGAGGGTCCCCTTCCATGTGTATGGTTGAAAAAATATTTATACACACTTACTAAAATAAAATACACTTACTAAAAATGGTGTGTGTGTGTGTGTGTGTGTGAGAGAGAGAGAGAGAGAGAGAGAGAGAGAGAGAGAGAGAGAGAGAGAGACAGACAGACAGACAGACAGACAGACAGACAGACAGAACAGGAAGGGAAGGAGGGACAGAGGAAGGGAAGACAACCCTCCTCTCTTTTTTTATCTCTGTCTCATCCCAGGCTTGCTTGCTTGGTCTGTACCAGTTTTCTCGTCTGTGTGAACACACATTAAAATTTAAAACAAACTATGGTGACAATATGCTGGCAGCACATAGTCTGCTTTTCACTTAGCTTTTTCTCCCCTCTACCATTTGAAGATTTAAATGACTAAAATTAAAACCGAAACACCCAGTTACTTGACATCGTGGTGTTACGTTTGCACAGTTTATCAGATAAAAATACCCAGCGTGCACTTTGAGTTTCAGAATTGGGATACACGCGTGCCAAAGTGACCCATCATGTGTCTGGCATTCAGCTGTGGTTACCGTCTGCATGCTGTCCCAAGACCTGCCCCTCTGGGAGCCAGTGTCCTACCTCCAGGGTGGACTCTGGGGCAATGTTTATTTTTCAGCGGGGATGGAATGGTTCCTGCTACCTGCTAGGCACCAGGCCAGGTTGTTCCTTTAACCCTCTGGAAAGCCATGAAGACTCTGCCTCAGGCTGATCCTGTCCTGGATTGCTCAACCCTGGAAGAGGTTCTGGGGCTGCAGTGATGGCCCGTGTCTAAAGGTTCACAGGATTCCAATTCCAGGGAACGTGTCATTGGGGAGAGGGAAAACATCTGTGATCCCAGCGCTGAGGAACTGAGACAGGTGGCCCTGGGGTCGCTGGCCAGCCCAGCCTATGTGGTGAGCTCCAGTCCAGTGAGAGACCCTGTCTCAAAATTTAAAAAAAAAAGGGGGGGTGGGGGTGGGGACTGAAAGATCTGGCTGCTCTCCGGGAGGACCCAGGTTCTATTCCCAGCACCCACATG
This sequence comes from Peromyscus leucopus, assembly GCF_004664715.2. Classification (NCBI taxonomy): domain Eukaryota; kingdom Metazoa; phylum Chordata; class Mammalia; order Rodentia; family Cricetidae; genus Peromyscus; species Peromyscus leucopus. The sequence continues at coordinate 103,594,098 of NC_051086.1, forward strand.
GCAGGTCACAACTGCCTGTAATTCCACCTCCAGGGCATCCAATATCCTCTTCTGGCCTCGATGGATACCAGACACACATGTGGCACACAGGCATATATGCAGGTAAACACCCACACATCAAATAAAACAAAAAAATAGAAGTTGGTGGCTCCTGAGGAGCAACAGCTAAAGTTGACCTCTAGTCTCTACACATATGTGCACATACATAAACACACATGAACATGATACACACAAACACATGTACAAATACATTCTCTCTCTCTCTCTCTCTCTCTCTCTCTCTCTCTCTCTCTCTCTCTCTCACACACACACACACACACACACACACACACACACACACACACACACACCAGGTTCTGGATACATTCTGCTTGACTGGACCTCCCTTTGCTGAAAGCATCAGAAGAGAACTCAGCCAGCCACCTGCACGAAGAGCCTGTGGTACCAGTGCCACCAGCCTGGGGTGCCTTCTACAGCAGGTCTAGGTCTCTGAGATGTGGTGAGGCCCCCAGGGACCTTAGGGCCCATAGCTTTTGGATAAGAAACGCCTCTTGCCCTCAGGGCTGGGGACCTCAGAACTGCTGGCAACAATGTCTCCTGAGCCCTCAAAGGATTCTTTAAAAGGGTTCAAGGGCCTGGTCCCTGGTGGGAGAGGTTAAGCAGCAGAGATGTGGCTCAAGCCTCGGCTTGACTGTGGGCAGAGCTGCCTTGGTTGTGGAAGGCTGCGTGGCTAGGGAAGGCTTTGGAACCAGCGCCTCTTCTCAGGCCTCCTTACCTGTCAGGGCCTGTGGCTAGCTACTGGCTGTCCCCTGCAAGGGTCTTGAGTATGGCCATGCTTATGGGTCCATGTGTAGACCATTCTTAATGAGGGGGTAGAAAGAGGGAAGGATGTGAACAAGATTCCTCCTTCAGGGATATGCCCCTCCCACAGCACAGGAGAGTCCAGGCCTGGCAGAGTCTGTGCAGGTGGAAGGGTCCGCTCTCTCCACCCCTGCTGACCTCTCAGGCACAGCCATGTCCTCTGAGAATCCCCACCGAGGGACAAACAGTGTGGGAAGGACCCTCAAAGGCCAGCAGCAGAGCAGCACAGGAGACCTGAAGGAGGGTCTTGCTCACCCGCCCACCTCAGCCCTTCTCCAGGCCTCCATGGGAGATGGATGGGTAGGACAGAGAGGCTCTTAAAGCAGTGCCATGCTGGCCCTGGGGATGGGATGCAGAGGGAGTGCCTGTGCCCGCTAGTGTATCCACTCGAATCAAGCTAGAGTCATCAGGAGGAGGGAGCCTGGGTTGAGAAAATGCCCCCATAAGATCAGATGTAGAGCATTTTCTTAGTGAGTGACCAAAGCAGGAGAGCCCAGGCCACTGTGGGTGATGGCACCCCTGGGCTGGTGGTCCTGGGTTCTATAAGAAAACAGTTTGAGCAAGCCAGTAAACAGCACCCCTCCACGGCCTGTGCCTCAGCTCCTGCCTCCAGGCCCTGCTTGAGTTCTTATCCTGACTTCCTTTGATGATAAACTGTGATGTGGAAGTGTAAACCAAATGAACCCTTTCCTCCTCAACTCACTTTTTGATCACAGTGTTTCATCGCAGCCACAGAAACCCTGACAATGCCTCACACCAAACTAAGACAATGCCTCACACGTTCTAAGCCCCGAGTTCCATGCCCAGCATGAGGAATTGGAAAGCAAGTCATGCACAGGCCCATCTGGAGTCACAGTAATGTTATCCTTTTTCTTTCTAATTAAAAAAAAATTTTTTAAGAAGAGTCTCCTGTACCCAGGCTGTTCACTATGTAGTTGAGCCCTCAGTTACGTTTCTATTTCTGCAAAGAGACACCATGCATGACCAAGGTAACTTATAAATGAAAGCATTTAACTGGGGGCTTGCTCACAGCTTCTGAGGGAGACAGGATGGTTCCAGAGACTGCAGGGCGTCCTCTGCCATATCCACCACTCTAAGAGCCTAGAAGCAGCCCGGCGGTCTCTGGGGACAGGGGTCATGTGCTTCAAGTTTGGTGCTACTGGAGCTTCACCTAACGACTGCTGGCACCTCAGACATGGCCGCGGGAAACACATGCTCCAAGGGTGGAGCTGACAGGGCTCAGTCCAGGGAGAGCAGAATCCTCTCATTGGCATTCAAACCTGGCTTCCATGCTGTCCTCCCAAAGGCATGTGCCACACTCACAGCTCAAAAGGGCATGGGGGTAACACCACAGGCACAGTTCTGGGGCGGTGGGAGCACACGATGAGAAAATGCCTCCCCCAGATCTGCCGCCACACATTCCGTGAGACCCGGAGGGCTGGGTACCTGTTGTCATAGCAATGGCAACCCCGGGAGTGAATCATCTCTGCTCCAGCTCTCTCCTTGCTCACCAACTCCGGCTCCCCAGAGCTGCTTTCTAGAGAGGCATCTGCCAATGAAGGTAGCTTCATCACAGGCTTCCTTTTGGGGAGAATCCGGGATAAAGTGTGATTTTGACTTTAGTGACAGACTGTAGCACGTGGAGGCTAGGATGGGCAGGGAACAAAGGAATCCCTGATGTTGGTAGTGGCATTTAGGGACAGACAGACAGACAGAGACAGACAAAGTAAAGCTCTGTGCTGAGTCTTCAGTAAGGTGTCAATAGGCTCATGTTTTGTTTATTTTTATTATGTAAAAAAATTATTTTATGTGCATGGGTGTTTTGCCTGCATGTATGTCTGTGTGTGCCTTGGCCAATGGAGGCCAGGATAGGGTGTTGGATTCCTTGAACTGGAGTTACAGACAATTGTGAGCCTCCATATGGGTGCTGATGTGGAATCAAACCCAGGTCCTCTGGAAGAGCATCCAGTGCTCTCAACTGCTGAGCCATCTCTCCAGTACTCATTTTTTATTAAAAAAAAAAAAAATGCCCCTCCCCAGGACTCAGGAGGCAGAATCAGGAAGATAACCTCAAACACGAGGCCAGCCTGGTCTACATGGCAAGTTCCAGGTTAGCCAGGATTAACCAATGACACCCTGACTCAAAATAAGCAAACAAACAAAAGCAGGTGTGGTGGCTCACACCTGTGTGTGTGGGGGGGGGAGGACCATGAGGAGTTCAAAGTCATCCTTGACTACATGTTGTGTTCAAGGCCAGCCTGGGCATCACAGGATCCTGTCTCCAGAAACATTTAGGATTGGGCTGGCAAGATGGCTCACTGGGTAAAGGCATTTGCTACTGAGCTTGGCAACCTGAATTCAGTCCCTGGGAGCCACATGGTGAAGGAAGAAGCCAGCTCCTGAAAGCTGTTTTCTGGCTTTCACACACGTGCGCGCGCGCACACACAAATAAACATAATTTTAAAATGTAGTCCTTTTGTTTAAATACTTGTACATTCATTTGCTGTAGTAGGGACATAACACAGAGGGGCTGGAGAGATGGCTCAGTGGTTAGGAGCACTTACTGCTCTTCTAGAGGACCTGGGTTCAGTTCACAGCACCCACATTGGACAGCTCCACCTGTAAACTCCAACTCCAAAGAATCCAACACTCTCTTCTGGCATCTTTTGGCACTGCTCAAATGTGACATACAAACACAGGTACATATACATATAAATAAAAATAATAAGCCGGGCGGTGGTGGCGCACGCCTTTAATCCCAGCACTCGGGAGGCAGAGCCAGGCGGATCTCTGTGAGTTCGAAGCCAGCCTGGGCTACCAAGTGAGTCCCAGGAAAGGCGCAAAGCTACACAGAGAAACCCTGTGTCGAAAAAGCAAAAAAAAAAAATAATAATAATAATAATAATAATAATAATAATAATAAAAGTAAACCGGAGAGTGATGGCACATGCCTTTAATTCCAGAACTTGGAAGACAGAGGCAGGTGGATCTCTGTGAGTTCAAGGCCAGCCTGGTCTCCAGAGCGAGATCCAGGACAGCCAAGACTACACAGATAAACCCTGTCTCAAAAAAACAAAATAAATAAATAAATAAATAAATAAATAAATGAAAGCAAATCTTCAAAATGTGATTTTTTTTTAAAAAAAAGGAATTTGGAGTCTACTTTTAAAAAAAGATGATGTAATCCCATGTACCCTCCAAAGGTGACTCTCTCTCTGTCTTTCTTTCTCTTCTGTTCCTTCCACTCCGTTTTCTTTCTCCCCAAAAAAGGGCTAGAAAGATGGCTCAGTGGTTAAGAACTATCTACCTTCCAGAGGACCCAGGTTAATTCCCAGCACCCACAGGGTGGCTTGCAACCATCTGCACCTCCAGGGGATTTGATGCCCTCTTCTGGCCTCCACAAGCACTGTACAGACATGGTGCAGAGACACAGACAAGCAAAACTTCATAGACATATACAAAAATTAAAGTAGAAAAGAGGTTCCCTTGCTCATCATTTCTTGCCTTTCTGTAGATTCCTAAAGTTTCTACCTTGATTTTCTTTCTTTTTTCTTTTTTGGAAAAAGTAAATCACTTTATTTATTTTTATTTTGTATGTGTGGGTGCGTGCATGCATGCGTGTGTGCCTGCATGTTGGAGGTCTGGAGAGACTCCTGTGGGGGTTTTCAGACGTCTTCTGTTTTTGTTTGGGATAGGTCCCTCATTGGCTTGAAACTTCACCAGATAGCCTAGACTAGCTGACTAGAGAGCTCCAGGGACCTGCCTGTTCCTCATTTCATCATAGAATTACCTTGCCACAGCTTTTTTGGTTTCATTTTTGGGAGACAGGGCCTCACTCTGAAGCCAGGCTGGTTTAGAGCTGGCTATGTTTTCCATGCTGGCCTCAGACTGCTGGTGACCCTGTGTCTCAACTTTCAAGGGCTGGGATTACAGACCTGAGCCACCAAAGCTGGTTTCTATCTTCCTTCCCTCCCTCCCTCCCTCCCTCCCTCCCTCCCTCCCTCCCTCCTCCCTCCTCCCTCCCTCCCTCCCTCCCTCCCCTCCCTCCCTTCCCTCCCTCCCTCCCCTCTCTCCCTCCCCCCTCTCTCCCTCCCTCTTTCCTTCCTTCCCTCCTTCCTTTTTCTCTTCTATCCCTCTCCTGCCCCTTGACAGGCTCTCATGTATCCCAGGCTGACCTCAAACTTAGATGACCTTGAATGTGTGATCCTCCTGCCTCCACCTCCTGGGTGTTGGGATTACAGGCGTGGAGACTGTGCGTAGTTAAAACAGTGCTGGAGGGGCTGGAGAGATGGCTCAGCGGTTAAGGGCACTGACTGCTATTCCAGATGGACCTGAGTTCAAGTCCCAGCACCCACATGGCAGCTCACAGCTGTCTGTGACTCCAGTTCCAGTTCCATAAGCAAAACACCAATGTACATAAAATTAAAATTAAAAAAATAAAATAAAATAAAACAGTGCTGGAGATGGACTCTGGGGCTTCCTGATGGCTAGGCAGAGCTGGCTAGCCCTCCACCAACTGAGCCCCACCCCAGCCCTGTCTTCAAGTCATTATGATGACCATGTTTCCATTTGTGTCCTTTTCATAGCACTTCTAGGTCTCCCGAATTTTTTCCCTTGGTGCCGGGGTGGAACCCAGATTTCTTCCTCTGCTAGGCAAGCTCACCATCACTGAGCTTCATGCCCAGCCTTGGGCATTACAAAAACATTGGCAGCAGACTATGTTGACGTTTTGCTGCCTGGAGTGGAGTGGGCAAGTCTTTGTACCATTCAGGTTTCTGACCTTCCCCGTGCGTGCGTGCGTGCGTGCGTGCGTGCGTGCGTGTGTGTGTGTGTGTGTGTGTGTGTGTGTAGTCAGTTCTCTCCTTCTGAGGATCGAACTCAGGTCATCAGGCTTGACAGCAAGCCCCCTTACCCCCAGAGCCACCTTGCTGTCCCTCTAGTAGTCTTTCAGCCTTGCTCTTCTCTGCGTTGGGAACTCTGAGCATGGGTATGTTGTGGCCACTGGTTCCTGGGGCTGTGACGAGAGCGGGCGGGGTCCCTCTGATCTCAGGGTCACTGGTTCTGGGCTCTGTCACCTCTGCTCCAGCACAGTAAGTGTCATCAAACCTGGTCTACCGCTTCCATTTGGTTCTTTGTGTAAGTATCTGCTTGCTGAGATTCTGGTTTCACTCATCTCAGGAGCATTTGCGGCCCCTTGCTGAAGCAAGCTTGTGGCGCTTTGAGTCCCCACATGCTCACTCCCACCCGTGACTCCTCTTCTCAGCAGCACCAAGCTCTTCCTCACTCATATGGAAGCACTTTCGGTTCCCAGTACGACGGGTGCCTTTTGTCGTCACACTTGGGTCATTTACCTGGTTCTGTTGGGAGACTCTGCTCCTCTCTGAAGCTTCCCTCTTAACCACAATCCCCTTCAGGCTCAGCTTGGAGGTCCTGGTTAGCGTGGGTTGCAGCTCACAGCACACGCTTTGCAAAGCTGTCCAGGTGTCAGTCAAATGGGTTTATCTGGGCCCATGAGGACGTCTATGGATCCTTGCTGCATGAGGGGCTGGAGAGTCCCTGAGTTGGGCCCAATGATCAAACGATGCATCTGGTGGGTGAAGGGGTCTCTGGCCTCCAGGATCAAAAGACAAAAGAGGGTCTTATCTGATGCCTGGTGACGCTTGGTCAGGGAAGGGAGTCTCCGGATGGAGTTCTGAGAGGTCCCTCAGTCACTGTGAGTGCCAGTGGGGCCTTAGCCGGGTCCCCCTTGCTGTGTTGTCCACTTAACAGGTATGAGCATGGCTCCTGTCTACTCTGAAGAGGGACATTGCTCTCTGGTTGCACCAGGAGTCCGGATCCAGGGCCCAAGTCCTCCTCTACAGGGATGAGGCCCATGAGCACTGTGGTGGCCCAGACCTGGGGTACTAGCCCTGACTTCCTGCGCTCTCAAAGTTCTCCTATGGTTGCTATTAGTACTGCTTCCAGGGTCCATGGTTGCAGTTAACAGAGAAGGGTAGGTCGAGGCCTCAGGTAGCAAGTTTTGAAGCCAGTGGAAAGGACTTGGTGGAGGCTGGGGAGGGTGCAGACATGGAAGGAAACCCAGAACAAGGCAGTCCTAGAGCTAGGTGGCCTCTGACTGCCCATCACAAGTGCCCACAATGCCCAGCACAGCCAGGATCACTGCAGACAACACTACAGAACCAGACCTAGCACCAGCTCACAGTGAGGGCTCCTTCAAGGTAGGAGGGAGGGGCTCATGCCAGTGACAGAGGAGAGGATGAGGAAGGTCCATAATGGGCATTGTGTGATACTGCAGAGACCTGAGGTCTGGGGTCAGGGGTTGCTGAGGACACAGAAGGGTTAAGTGACAAGGTTGATCCGGGCTCATAATGTCCCACCCCCATCCCATCCTACCTCCCTGCTCAACCCTCTCCCGGCTCAGCCCTGCCAGGCTCTGACATCACTCACACCTGCGCACTCTCCAACCCCAGAGCCTTCCGCAATTAAAGTCTTAAGAGCGAGTCTCAGAAGCAGGAGGGGAAAAGCAATTTCCCGCTCAACATGTCAAAAGCTGCTCATCTCCAGCACCCCAAGGAGACATCAGGCAAGAAGAGATCTGCGTGGGATTCCCCAGACATGCTCACAGGGCAGCAGAGCCACGCCCACTCCTCTGCCTGATGTGACATCCCCTCTGTACAGGGGCTGGGGAAACGAGGTGTGGTAGGCTGAGGTGCCACAGGGTCCCACAAGATAGGTGTCAAGAGGCCGAGAACACATCATAGCAGGTGCCCCAACATTTTCCAAGGTCCACATGGGCTGCTGTCATCACTGGCCCATCTGCGTGTTCTTTGTCCCTGTGGCTTCTGCTGGAATGTGCCCTTAACACTTCTCTGTGTGAGTGACACATTCAGAGGTGTGTGTCACTGCATGATATATGTGTTTACATACTGTCTGTGTGTAAGTATCTATGATGCAAATGTAGGTGTGTGGATGTGGATGCATGTAAATAGGTGAAGCAAGTGTGTGATTCATGAATATGTGTGTATGTTTCCATGGTGTGTGTATGTCATGTTTAATTTCCTCAGAATTCCAAAAGCTCATACATGCTCATACATACTGGAGCTCAGTGCAGAGCATGTAGCATGTCTGAGGCCTTGGGTTCCATCTCTAGCACCACCACAGAAGAATAAAGGGCGCACGCGCGCGCACACACACACACACACACATTCATAATCTACACACACACACACACACACACACACACATTCATAAGCTACACACACAAGCCTAACACACTTTACACACACTTTAACAGCACTATCTCTAACACACAGACGCAAAGCTACACAATAATAGACAATGCAACATAAAAGTAGGCAAAGAACATAAAGAAGTATTTCAGGGAGCAGGGGATTCAGATAAAGTGCACATAAACCTCCACAAAACATGACATATGAACAGAGAGACACAGCTGCAAAGCCCACCAAAGTTGGAAGCAGGGTCTCAAAGAGATGTGTGCACACCCAGACTCACAGCAGCTCTGTTCACAATGGGGTGCATGTGTGTGGGGGGGGGCAGAGGACATCTTCAGCTGTCGTTCCTCAGGAGCCATCCACCTTGTTTTTGAGATGGGATCTCTCACCGGCCTAGAGCTCACCCAGGAGGCGGATGCCCAGTAAGCTCCAGGGAGCTGCCTGTTTCTGCTTCCGTATGACTGGGATTATGAGAGTGGCTGGTAAGCCTGGTGTTTTTCGTGTGAGCTCACTCAGGTTCTTGCAAGACAAGCATTTTACCAACTGCGTCGTCTTCCAGGCCGCCTACATGCTCACGCTCACCCACCTTTGTGTGCTGCCCTGTCACTTCTGTGGGCTTGACTCTCACATACCCCAGACTGGTTTTGAATGTAGACAAGGCTAGCCTTGAATTACTGATTCATCCTTCTGCCACTGCCTCTCAAGGGCTGGGATTTCAGACATACACCAATGAGTCTTTCTCTGTCCCGTCAGCCAGCTCCCAAATAATGACACAGAGGCTTCTTATTAATTATGAAAGCTCGGCCTTAGCTTAGGCTTGTTTCTAACTAGCTCTTATAACTTAAATTAACCCATTTCTATTCATCTACATGCTGCCACATGGCTCGTGGCTTTTACCATGAGCTCCTTCTTCATGTCCTGCTTCCTCTCTATCTCCTCTGGCATCTCTCCCACATCTAAATTCATCTCCTCTCTTTTCTCTCTGCCTGGAATCTTGCCTAACCTCTTCCTGCATAGCTATTGGCCATTCAGCTTTTTATTAAACCAACCAGAAGGCACCTTGGCAAAGACTCATCTTCACAGTGTGCAAAAAAATTATTCCACAACATTTCCCGCTTTTTGTCTAAATAAAAAAGAAAGGTTTTAACTCTAACACAGTAAAACTATAAACAATAAGAACAATTATCAAGTAAATACATTCACAATGTCCAGTCCAGTAGTATTTGGCAAATTCAGAGAAAATGCTCTATTATCTATCTTATCTTGGTGAGTCCAAAGTTTTGTACCTAATTCACTTTCTATTATAACTTGTATTACCAACCCAAAACTATTTGTTTAGACCTTAAAACATTTTCTTAGATAAACAATTTAAGCTTTTATGTATCTCAACCTTATATACTTTATACCTTGTAAATCTCTTTTCTGAATTTGGTAACAAAGAAAACTGTAACTATATCTATCTAGTCTTCAATTCCATCAGAGACCCAAGAAGGATAAAATATTACCTGAATAAACAGGAAGTGCAGAGCAAACAACTTCCAAAACTATAGAAATGACAGAAACAGTTGGCAGCTTGGTCACCCAATGTTCCTCTGTAATGTTGAGGTATCCATCTTCGGCCTACAGGCCTAGAATATCTGACAGACTTTTCTGTGAAGCAGGAATTTTGAAGGATTATTCTACCTTGTCTTGGCAAAGTTCAGTAGTTGCCTTCTTTTGTGTCCTGCTTGTCCAATCTGGACAGCACACTGTCAGCATTTGAGGCAAGGACAGTTTCTTGCCCAGTGGCTGACTTTTGCCACAAACTCCCTGGGGAGGTTCTTCAGTGCCCATCGTCCTTTTTTGAAATAGATTGGTGCTTCCAGGAGCAGACATGTCTCATTGTCCTGAAAAGCCTTATGTTTATCATTAAAACATTTTAAATGCTATAGTCTATAGTCTTTGAAGTGTTTGAAGACCATCCATCTATTTAAAATATATCTCTGTTTGACCTTGAAAACATATCTAACATGACTATAAATTTGACTGTTATCAATGACTAACTACTAACCTGTATTGGACTAGAACTTTACACTACATTTTTAAATGAGCTTTGTAGGTACAAGACCTTAAACAAGAATAGAAACATACATACAGTTTAACAAAAGTAACCTTAAATTTGTATCAATATACAAAAATCCATACCAATGTAAAATATTTGAGACTAGTGGTTGTTCAAAAGTAGATGCAACAATCCACTCTTTTATCTCATCATTTCTATACCATATCCTCCTTTTCTCTTCAGAAAGAGATCCCTGAGTCTAATCTCCTTTGTTTAGCTTTCTCCCTAAGGATGAATAGTAACAATTTGTAACCAACCCTCCTAAATGATGATCAACATCCATAACCCACTGAATGACCAAAAACCATCCACCTCACCTCTTGGGAATGTGGGCCTTGTGTTCTCTAGACTGCTTCCTGTTGTCTGTAGGTGATAACATCTTTAGTGACCTGAGAATACTGAGATAATGGTCAAGTCCTGGGAAAACTATCCATAACATTTGTTGTCTAGTCTGTGTGTAATGGGAAAGTGCAAGGCTCATCTGCAGTCCTGGCTAGAATATTCTGCAAGACTGGCCCATCTCAGCTGGCAGCCTTGAAGTTGTTCTGGATGCAGAACTCTGAGGAAACTGGAACAGAGGCACTGTGAGAGTCTAGATCACCTGGGCCACCTGTTTTCATTGGTGTCTGGTCCCCTTGCTCTGAAAACACACCGACTTTCAAAGGTAACATACATGTCTGGATTAACTAAAGTGTGGACTGTGCATTGTACACAAGTCAACCAAAGATGATTCTTTGTTTTATGTTTGAGCAGGAAAAATGTGTGTCACCCATCTTGTAGTTTTCCTAGGTTTATTTTTTTATATTTGTAGCCAAGATTTTCAGGTCTCCCTGATCAAACCTGATCCTCTTTAACCTTGAACAAATCCATAGCCTTTCATTTCCTGTGGAAACAAAAATATAATCTCTTCCCCAATGCAATATATTTTTTAAATTCCATTTTTAAGTTAAGGCATTCCTAAAGTATCTAGACTGGTTTAATTTGACAGTCCCTCTTACAATCCCATGTCTCTCAGCAGCTGTTGTTCGTTCATCAGCAATCAAAAAATTCAAAGTCAATACAACACCATACAGGATCCAGATTCTCAGGGTATTTTCCATCTTTATGCAGCTTATCCTTTTTATATTATTCTCTCTTTTAAAGACTTTATTATTCGTTTGGTTTTTTATAGTTTATTTATTTTTACTTTATGTGCATTGGCATTATGTCTGCATATATTTCTATGTGAAGATGTCAGATGTTGGAGTTACAGACAGCTGTGAGCTGCATGTGGGTGCTGGGAATTGAAGCCAGGTCCTCTGGAAGAGCAATCAGTGCCCTTAACCACTGAGCCATTTCTCCAGCCCAACTTTATTATTAATAAACTATTTTTTCTATGACTGTCTATATGCATTTTCTTTTTTAAAGCCTATGCACATTTTTTAAACACACTGTAACCTGTTTAGAGGGTTTTTTTTTTCCACCTGGATTTGTCTTTATTGAGCACCTGCAGTGTTCTCTGACCAAATGAGACAAATCTTAAACTGCCATGCCAGCCACTGCATGGCTCAGCTTAGCAATGGTGCATGGCGCTGGTTGCTGGCTCCATCCTGCAGGTAGCAGCTGGTAGTTGTGGCTCCTTCCCAAGGTTTTGAACACACATTAGTCAGTGTATGAGCACTATCCAATCCACTACAGAATCCAGGAGGCTAACTGTTTTGTTGAGGTGAGGGTCTGAAGTGATCTGGGACAATGCTGTGTATCTTCGTGCCTTATTTGCAGAGTTTCCACAGCAGACTCCAGGGGAGGCCCTGCAGGGAGCAACCGGAAGAGCCCTGTGTGGGGAGAAGATGCACCCTACTTAGGAAGTCCTGAGGAAGACCCCTCCATCTTAGTGGCGCTCCGAAGACCAGGTGTCTGAGTTAAGGGAAGAAGGCTGGCTTTATACCCTTATCTCTGCTGTGGGATGCTTGCTGTCCAGGAGGTGTGCCCTCCTTGGCTGTGGTTCTCCTTTGTCAAGGTACACTTCCTCCTACCTCCCCATCCCACTGCCACCTACAGCCCCTTCCCTGCGGACTGGCCATGGAAAGCAGCTTGGTCTAGAAAATCAGACCTTGACTTGAGAGGTCTCCTTGTTGGCATCTTACCAAAGACCCATAGGTGAGCCTTTACAAGGCGGGAGGGGGGTGGGGTCAGCTTGGTCTGGCTGCTCACCTCCCTGTACACAGCCATGCTTGCCCTACTCAGGACATACCCTTAATATAAGGCTATTCCAATTCAACTTACAGACATGCTCATCCCATGATAGCCATACTACCCTTTCTACAGCCATGCCCCTTACCCACAGCCATCGCCACCTACCCATAGCCATGTCCACTCTATCACTAGATATACCCACCCTTCTCAGGTCCCACCTACCCTATCTATGACCATGACTATCCTACACAGACCATACTCCCTCAGCTTGTGGCCACATATATCCCACCCAGAAGCCCCTGGACACTAAGCCTAACTTTCAGTGGAACACCCCACCCCCACCCCAACCCCCGCTGCGTCCTCTGTGACTAGCAGAAACAGCTCCTGCCCCCTTCAGTCCCTTGCCTGCTGCCCACCAGCACCCTGTGTTTTTCTCGCATGGACACTGGAAGAATGGGCAGGGATCTTTCGGCAGCCGGTTCCTAGTGGGGTTGTCTATGAAGGTGGTCCTGTGTACCGGCTCTTGCCTCAGTTGTATTGGAAGAGGCAATGAGGGTAGGAGAACTTCTTCCGAGTTCCCAGTGTCCACTCCCAGGATGCCAGGCAGCTCCTGACCTCCCTGGAAAGAGCCCAAAGCTCCCAGGTTGGGCTTCCCACAGCAGGTCTCTGCCTGATAAGCAGTTCTTTCCAGAGACTGGATCTGTAGGGCCTGTCCATCATGCTAACTTTCCTGTAACCCACACTCCAGGTCCTGCACCAAAAAACCCCAAAGAGGCTCCATTCCCTTGGTCCTCTCCACAGCTGGCCATTCTGCGCTTTATTCATTTATTTGTGTATTTGAGACAGACAGGCAGACAGACAGACAGACTTTTGCTAAGCTGTCCAGGCTGGCTTCAAGATGCTGGACTCAAAGGCGTTTTCCTGACTCAGACTTCTGAGCAGCAGGGTCTAAGGGTGTGGACGGCCAAGTCCCGCCAGTCCACTCATTTCAGGGGCCGCAGAAGTGGAGCTGTTGGCATGATCTCCCGAGGGGCCTATCATGCTCCTGATGCCAGAGGTCGAAGGCCTGAGGGAAGCAGCTTGGGATCCATGTAGGTCTGGGGCTCAGAGCGTCTCCCAAGGGCCCCATTCTCCAGGGATCTCAGCCCTGTTGAGTGATGGGCACAGGGCGGCCATCCCTGTCCTTTAGGAAGGAGGTAAAAATAGAAAGGTTGACTTCACAGAGCAGACCTGGTCGTCTCTTCACTAGTCCTTCCTGACGGCCAGGCCTCTCCAGGAAGTAAGAAGCCCGAGGACAGAGCTGCTGTGGCCCTCACATGCCAGCCCTGTTCTGACCTAGGGGACCAGGGACGATGCCAGCTGGGCCATAACACGGGCAAGGGCTGTTCTGGGGGCTCCCAAAACTCGGAGCGGGAATACAGCAAGCAGCTAAGTCTGAAAAGGAGCCTCTGGGCACTAGAACTACCATGAAGTCAACAAAGGCCTGGGGCAGAACCTTCTGGATTGACAAGAAGTCACAACTTATCTAAAGGGACCAGGGCTAAGGGCGCAGACTGGAGGAGACTCGTCCCTGAGAGTGGCCCCTGGGGACAGAGGACTGGTCGTGACACTCATGACTTTACTGGCCACCCAGAAGGCTAACTGGTGTGTTAGGCACAGTCCCCAAGCACACAGCTTCTCATCCTGTTAGGTCCTACAAAACACCTCATCTTATAGGATCAGAGATGGGAGGTGACTTTCCTGAGGCCACACAGCCTCAGGAAATAATTGCTTTCCAGGGTCTGTCACCACCTCCAGTTACATGTCAGTGCTGAAGTGAGCCTGTGACCAATCCACTCTCGGGGCTTCTGGCAGCCCACCTCCTCCGGTCCACTGCACACCACTAGCCACGTCTGTGATAGACTGGGCTCCCTTGGGTTCTGGGGACAGCAGGGCTGCTCTTCGTCCCTGCTGGCTGGGATGCTTGCTCCTGGTAGTGTCATGTCCGACTAATCGCTGGCCCTTATTCACCGTCACATCCTGCGGCCTGTGCAGCCGGGGACCAAGCGGAGGCTCACTGATGGCTGTGTGGGTGTTGAGTGGCTTCAGGCACTGGGCCTCTGCATCTCTGTCCCTAGTTGTCCCAGATTTGGAGACTGACCTTGTGATGTAGAGGCCCTGAGCTCTGAGGTCAGCCTCAGCCTCCCGGCCCCAAGCACTGTGTCCACTGACTCCAGGGCTAGCGCCCCCCCCCTCTCGACCCCTCCCCCAGGTTCTCTGCCTCCCATTCCCTGGTCCACTCCAACCTCAGATGGCTTCCATGGCCAGGAATAACCAAGTGACTCAACAGTCCTGGTGGTGACAACCCCACCGTCCGCCCTTTCCCTTACAAGGCCATGAGTGCCTCCTGCCAGCAGAGAGGACCTGCGGGACACCGTCTCACAACCCACGTCCGTCTATACGCCCACTGTGTGTGTGTGTGTGTGTGTGTGTGTGTGTGTGTGTGTGTGTGTGTGTGTGTGTGTGTTTAGGTGGCTAGTCAGGGAGGTCTTAGTGAGCAGTGGTAGAAGCTAAGAGGGTTAAGGGCCAAGTCAAAGGTCAGGCAGAAGAAAGAGGCCAGTGGAGACCAGGAACAGGGGGAAAAGGGCCTGCTGACCCTTGGGGGGTTCTGGGATGTCCTCTGGGTTTAGCTGAAGGTGTAAGGAGCAGGTCAGGACAGATAGGAAGCTAGGAGCAGGAGCTGAGCCCTGATGGTCCTCCTCTAAGGCCAGTGCTGCTGCCTGGCCAGTCACATGCAACCCTGCTGAGGCTGCTGCCAGCCCATCTACTAGGGCAGGTCACCTCCCTTCTCTAAAAGGAGGGTGCCAAGCTCCACCCAGTGGGGTGCCTTGAGGTAGCTGGCTATCATGGAGCCCACGGGCAACCTGCCCACCACACCTACCCTGCCTGCTGCACTGCCTGTCCTGCCAGCCCTACAGCATTCCCTCCCCAGGGAGGAGCTGACCCGTGGCCACCCAGTGCCTCTGCTGTGAGTCACAGGGCTGGCCTCGGGCAGAGAGGGGCTGGTCCAGGGGCTCGGCCTCAGACGTCATCACACACCAGTGGACTTTGGGTTGATCCTGCCCCCTGGCTGTTTGCACATAAAATGGTCTATGATTCTTTTACCCACACAGAACTGGTGCTAGCGTCCCGTGTATTTCCTGCTGGTCTTTTTACAGTGCACATCTGTGTGCACATTTTTAATGAGGTTGAGATGTAAATGCACCGGGTGACGATAGCCTTAGCAACATTTCCCCACTTAATAAACACGTAACAGCTTTATTGAGGTAAGACAGCAGACCATGAATTCTTCTTTAGAAAGAAAAAAAAAGTCAGTTGTTTTTAGTAAATTTTCAGTTGCACTATAATCCAATTCCAGAACATTCTAATAGCTCCCCCAAGCAACCCTGTGCCTGTTAGCAGCCATTCTTTGTTCCCCTGTTTTCCCAGGCCCTCAGGGTAAACCCCATCTCTTCTCCATCTCTGTGGATCTGTCTCACTGAATGTTTCCTGTCACACAAAGGCCTCTTGAGACTGCTCATATTTTGTGAACCCCCATATTAACTGGTATTGGCTAGTGGTGGTTAAGTGGAGGTTTGGGGTAGCGTATTTTGGCCATTTGGAGCCTTGATTGGCTCTGTCCTCTAACTAGAAAGGGTGAGACAAGCACCAGCCCGGCCTTGTGACGCAGTGTGCTTCACCCCAGGAAGACAGCATGGTCGCTTGCTCTTGAAGGACAGCAGGGCCCTCTCTTCCCTGCGTCGCTTGCAGGGAACCCCCAGTGCAGGGAGCAGGCACTCAAGGAACACTGGATAGTAGCACACAGGTCAGGGCTGTTTCCACACTGGTAGGCTCAGCTCGGCCTGTGGCATGCCTGGAATGCCTCTTCCATGCCTCAGCAAATGCTACCAGGACATCCTTTCTTCCTGGTATGAGACTGTCATTCTGCCCCTGGATTTGACTTTGGTGTGGCCCAGGGGCATGCAGGAGGCTCTGGGTTTTGACTCCAGCTCTGTTAAAAGAAAAAAAGGTCCCAGGAAAAGAAACCTCCCAGAAGCCATGGGGCCCCATTGGCATCCGAGAGCAACTCTGCTCAGCCTCGGGTTTCCAGCCTTCAGAGAGATTTGCATTTATCTAAGTGGTTCTCAGCCACCTGGAAACTGCTGCATGACTCAGAATGGAGGATTCTCCTGGCTCACCCTCTGCCCAGCATTTGAGAGCCAGGACTCTTGGCATCTAGGACATCCACACCAGGAACTTTCTGTGACCTCTTGGTAGGAGCCATAGGCTGGGGCTACTTGTCAGAATGGCCAGGTGGAGATGGGGGTGAGGGGCTTCCCATCGTGGCCTCTGCCAGTCCCAAGACCAGCTCAGTAGAGAAGTAGGTGGGTATCTTCACTCAGCTCCAACTGTGGGGAGCTCTCTTGTCCTGGCCACTCCTAGCTGGGTGCCCTGTTACAAGAGCTCACCACAGCCCAACCTTACCTACCCCCACCTGCCCTGCCCACAGCTGTCCATGCTCTGTTAGGGGGTGGGGAGCGAAACTGCTAGGGTCCAGGCAGAGCAGGTCCAACAGCACCTAGCAGCCTGTGCCAAGGTCCTCCCCCCCCCCCCGCTGACCTCTGTGCACCCTCCTGTGGCACCGTGCCAGGCCTTACTCAGACACTACCAGTGTCAGGGCCTCTCGGGAGGCAGGCGGGGCTGTGGCTTCTAGGCACTGTGCCCAGGGCAGGTCCTGCTCTCTGTTCCTCAGCCTCCTCTTTACAGCTGCCCGGAGGAGAAATCCCTTCTGGTCCCTGGGGAGCTGAGTTACCAAGAGGAGGAGCAAAAGAGAATGAATCTTAGTGGTCTGGGTTCCATCCTAAGCTCGCAGGCTGCTAGCTGTAAAATCCACACAAGCAATGGGATCAGCCTGCTTCTGTGCCCCTGGAAGGAATCACCCGCTTTGCTGTGAGGATGCCTCTCCCCATCTCCCTTGGATTTCTGCAGGCAATAAGAGTCTGGGTGGCTCATGCTGACTGGAAACATGCAGGCGCCCACCTTTGCCTTCCTTTCTGAGCCCACCTGTCCTCACCCCTGAGGCCTTGGAGGAGCAGATGGGCTTCCAGCCCTTTTCCTGTCCCCGTGGGGAGGCTTCCAAAGTGTGGGAGTGTGGGTGGGAGTCTTCATTACCTGGCCAGGTCCACCCTCCTCACTGCTTGCCCTCACACAGCATGGGTCTCAGCTCCCCAAGGGGGCTTGTGCTCCAATGTCTCCTTGGCAACAGTAGTGTCTCCCAGCAACCTGCTACCCCCACGGCCTGCATTGCCCCTAGGAGAGAGAGGTCCCCCAGGAGCGCGTGTGTGTGTGTGTGTGTGTGTGTGTGTGTGTGTGTGTGTGTGTGTGCTTCAGACACTCCTGTGTCAGGCAATGGTAAGGAGGTGATATCAAGGGAAAGGGAAAACCCAGGGCTAGCCCCAGAGCTGTCTGGGAGGCCCCTTGCTGGAGCTGCTGGGAGAGTCCCTGAGTTGCCACAGGCCAGCAGCCACAGAGAGAAAGGGATAGCCTAAGCCTCATGGGGCCTGTTCCTCCCAGACCCTGAGGTCACCACCCATGGAGTCCAAGACTGTTGCTGTCACTCATTTTGTCTGGGTCCTTCTTCCTTGTGGGAGCCTGCATTTTAGCAGGATATAAACCAACTGGGACACAGATCTATGTCGCACCTATTCAAACATGCACCTTCAAACCTGGAGCACCAAGTCCAGATGTGTGGCCCATGTACTTGGAGCACCGTCCTCATTTGAGCCATGGAAGCAGGATTTGAGCAGCCCCAGGGGCTGAGACATAGCTTTCCTCTGTGCTGGGCCTGTGCTGGGTTCCAAGCCAGCAGCAAGCCTTAGCATGGTGTACAGTCTCAGCAACTGCAGGCAGGAGCTGTGGTCCTTTCGAAAGGGAGATAGGGCAGAGCTTCAGGGAGGGGCACGAGCAAGCTCAGACTGGCAGGATGCTGTCTCAACCCCACCGCTCTGCATCTCGTCCCTCGGTCATGGAAGAACCAATCTTCTGCACCTGTGTATTTGAAAACTGAAGAACACCACAGTCCTGCTGCTGCAGTTCTCAAGGCCCGTAGTGGCCTGGAGAAGGCTCCTTCCTGAAGCCCCAGCCTGACTTCAGAGAGGATCCACGTGGCCTTGAGTAGCTTTTCAACCTCCCTGGCCTCATTCCTGGCTCGGTGAAATAGGGACAGCATACAGCTTCCTGGGCATTGCACAGGCTAGTGTCCTCCTGTTTCTCTGATTCCCCTCCATCTTGCTCTTCACCACTGGCTCTCTGTTGCCTCTTCCAACCCCTCCTGGCTTCCTCCCTCAGCCCAGGTTCTTCTCTCTCAGTTCCTTCCTGTCTCTCACTTCTTTCCCCCACTGCCCTCTACACTATCGGCTTCCCTTTCCACCGCAAACAAGCGAACACTGCCGAGGTCCCGCCCTGCCAACATTTCCTCCAGTGCCCACTGCCCCTTCCCCGGGGTTGCCCTCCGGTGATCCCAGTCTGGGGGTGACTGTGCTGACATCACAGGCGGGCGTTTATCTACTGCTCCTCACCTAACGCAAATTTCATCCTCGTCCTCTCTGAATCAATTTACTTTTATTGCCTCAGCTGCTCAAAAGCAATTTTTCAAGAGCAAAAAGGTCAGCGCGTCCAACACTAATCAATTCTCCGAGAGATCCTGCAGCCGCCAGGGGAGCCAGGACTGGGATGGCAGTCCTAGCCCTTCCCGCCAGCACGCCTGCCCAGCCCCCGTCCACCAGCCCCCATCACTTTTATTGCTTCATGATGCCTGTCATTAGCGGTGTGTTTGAGATGCCCCACAGTGTTCTTACAACATAAAACCTGGGTGACTTGCGGAGGGGGGGCTCAGAGCGTTTATAGCCACTAGCAGGCTCTGGACAGTAATAGCTGAGCTGATGGATCGCTGGGAAGGGGAGGCAGGACAGGAGGCATCCAGCCACCTGTTCAAAGCTTGCAGCTAGCCAAAGGACACACTGGAGGTCCCAGGCCCTGCCTGCCTGCCCCAGGCACAACCTTTCCCTTCATGCCCTACTCCCCTGAACTGGAGCAACTTCCAGCTCCTTCACCCCGGTCCCCACGGCTGTGGGACAGAAAACATCTTCCTCAGCATCCCCGTCTCTGCTGCTAACCCTGCTGCCAGGCTGTGGGCTCTGAGAAGTCATCCCATAGATGGGGAAGTTGAGGCCCAATGTCCTGAAAGCTAGACGGGGCAGATGCAGCCTAGAACAGGTGCATGCTTTGTGTATGTCACCTTTGTGCACTGTACCGCCGGAGAGTCAGGTGCACACTTTCTTGTTCCGCATCAGCCTGACCCCTGACCCTGGAACACTAGAATCTAAAATGCCCTGGGACTCCCAGTGACAGGTACTAGACTCAGCAGTCCTCATAGGTGACCCTCTTGTAGGCACTCTTATGTCAATTTTACAGTCAAGGAAACTGAGGCAGGAGGCACAGTTT
This sequence comes from Peromyscus leucopus, assembly GCF_004664715.2. NCBI lineage: Eukaryota > Metazoa > Chordata > Mammalia > Rodentia > Cricetidae > Peromyscus > Peromyscus leucopus. Next base: position 103,613,988 of record NC_051086.1, read on the forward strand.
TACACCTTTACCGGCACAGCTGGAAACATACAGTTCAAATAGAGCCCAGGTTTCCCCTCTTGGCTCTTTTCATGTCTTTAAAAAGTGTGTCGCAGGGGTGGGGTGGGCGGGGGGCTGGGAAGTGGCCCTGTGGTGGAGCACTTGCCTGGTTTGTACAAGGTCCATTCCCTCCCTAGAACCACAACACAAGAACAAGAGTAACTGGGCGGAGGTGGCTCACACCTTTAGGCTCAGCACTCCGGAGGCAGAGGCAGGTGGATCTCCATGAGTTCGAGGCCAGCCTGGGCTACAGAGTGAGGTCCAGGACAGCCAGGGCCACACAGAGAAACCTTGTCTCAAAGAACAAGACAAACAAAAAGAAGCAAAAGCAATAATGTGGAGAGATGGACCCATGGTTATGAGCATTCGCTGTTCTTACAGAGGACCTAGGTTCAATCCCCAGCACCCACATGGGGGCTCACAATCATCTGTAACTCTAGTTCCAGGGGATCCAAAGCCATCTCCTGGCCTCTCTGCTTACCAGGCATGTACAGTCATCGAAAACAACATGATCAGGTCACAGAGGACCTCGCTCCGCCAAATGCCTGCCACACAAGCACAAGGACCTGAGTGTGGATTCCCAGAGCTTGCATGTATCTAGACATGGTGATGTGTATCTGTGATCCAGTGCTGAAGAGGCAGAGCAGGAGGATCACTGGGCCTTGCTAGTCAGCTAGTCTTGCCCAATCTGTGAACTCTAGGCTCATAACATAAGGTGGAGAACACAGGCAGAGACATGTGGCATTGACCCATGGCCTCCACACACTTGTGCACAAACACACAAACATGTGCCCATGCATATACCACACACCCACCTCCAAAATAACCCAAACAAAAAGACAAAGGGTCTGAACTGTCCAGAAGAGGCGAAAGCTTCTCCCAGAACATGGCTGATAGGCGCGGGAGGTGGTGGGAATGAGGCAGACTGCCCCATGGAGGTTGGTTTCCTTCTAGGTGATGGGAATGCTCTGTGTAGACCAGTGATGGCCATGTGTTGTTTGTTTTTGCTCTTTTGGGGGCCCGCCACCCAGCTCCCAAATAAATCACACACGGAGGCTTATTCTTAATTATGAATGCCCAGCCTTAGCTTGGCTTATTTTAAGCCAGCTTTACTTAAATTATCCCATCTATCTTTTGCCTCTGGGCTTTTCCTTTTCTATTCCTGTACACCTTTTCTTTCCTTCTTACTCCATGGCTGGCTGCTTACCTGGGTGGCTGGCCCCTGGAGTCCTCCTCCTTCTCTGGCTTCTTCCCCCACCACCCAGATTTCTCCTTCTATCTATTCTCTCTGCCTGCCAGCCCCGCCTATCCTTTCTCCTGCCTCACTATTGGCCATTCAGCTCTTTATTAGACCATCAGGTGTTTTACACAGGCACAGTAACACAGCTTCACAGAGTCAAACAAATGCAACATAAACAAAAGTAACACACCTTAAAATAATATTCTACGACAGCCATGCAAATCTGGATGTGCACGAATACCTTGCAATCACACACTTGAAAATGGTGAGTATGAAGTGAACTCTCCAGGAGCTGCAGAGATGGCTCAGGAATTAAGAGCACTTGTTGCTCTTGCAGAGACCTGGGGTCCATTCCCAGCACCAATATGGTGGCTCACAAACATCTGTAACTCCAGTCCCAGGGGATATGATGTCCTCTTTTGACCTCCATGGGCACCAGGTACACACACGCTGCACACACATGTAGACAAAATACTGGTACACATGAAACAAAATAAACCAATCTTTAAAAGATACAAAGAAGGCAAGAGACCAGGTGGCCTACCAGCTCCGGTCTCTGCAGAAGTGGTCTGTGGTTACACTAAAAAAAAACCCCACAATTGCAACGAAATGCTGAGATATCTTCTCACCAGCAAGAGGGTTGCCTCCCTTCGGAAGCCTTCCCAGCAGACACCACCTGCCCTGGTGGCCCCCAAACACCACTGCATGTTTTGTGCTTGTTCATGCTGTCTGTCTGCACTTGGCCATGAGCTGAAGCAAAAGGTCCTTGGATATTTACTCTGCAAAATCTCCATTTGGGCCAGGCCTCTGCCCCATCATGCTGGGATCCATCTAGCAGCTCCTGGGCGCTGTCCATCAACCCTGCCAGGCATGATACAAGCGGGTCTCCCAGCTCCCTCAGACCCTGGGCCCCTCTTGGCGGCAGCTCCCACAGGTCTAAGCTGAGCTTTCTTTGGCCTTTCAGGGTTCCGGTGTTCCCTGGCAGACTCTGGCCCTGCTAGGCAGTGCTCCTCTCCGCTTCCTTGTGCTGCTCAGAGATGGGAGCTCATTGAGTCTCAGGTCCTTTCCTCGAGTGACTACAGGGACCCTCCATCAATTCCCAGATAATATGCTCTGTCTAGGAAAGGCCAAGTCTGTCCCTGTACTCAGGGCAGACAGGACCCCTATAAAGGCTGTTCCCAGCCTGTCCTGTGGTCTGATATGACCTCCCCACTCAAAACTTGTCTAGCAGGAGTCCAAAACCTCTGCCTCTCACCCAGAGGATAATCTTTCTTTCCCATTGGCCTCAGCATCTTCTTTGGGTGTAGAGGCTTAGCAGTTAGGGTTGTAGAGAGGCCTCCTAGCTCCTGCCCTGCTGGTGGGAAATGAGAGTAGCCACAAGCAAGTTCCTTTTCTTCTCCAGTGTGACCACACCAGGAAGGCCCAGTGAGCCCGGAGACAAACAAGCGGCGCCGGTCAACACCAAGTCCTTGAAGATGTTGGTTTCGTCTGCCATCTCTGTCCCAGGATGACGTTAAATTCTTCTGACCAGACTCCTGATTAGCTGGGGTTGGCCAGTGAATAGACAGGCACCAAGGAGCAGGGAGTCGGGAGTCAGTGACAGCCTCTGCCCCCTGCACCAGGCACTGAAACTATGATGATTTCTGTATTCTGGCCAAGCCATCAGGGTCCCTGCCAAGTCCTCTGGGGCCACTGCCAGGTCCCTCCAGCAGCAGCAGCAGCAACTGCAGAACATTCTGAGAAATCCCCCTGTGGGGTTTTCTCTAGAAGCCTTGTGAGGCAGGAAGTGCCTTGGGCGGAAATAGCAGGTGGCACCCAGAACTCTGGGGAAGAACTCTCTCCAGGGGCCAGGCTAGAGACCGGAGGGAGCTTGAGAGGCCCAGCCAGGGCCTCTGCTTGTGGCCACACCCCCTGGCTGGCTGGATTCACCCTGACCTATTTACGGAGCTGGCATCCTCAGACTGAGGCACCAGGTCCTCAGGGACTGGACCAGCACCGGTCCAGGTCACTGACCTCAGGACATGGATGCTGGCTCCTCACAGCAGCAGGTGACTCCCAAGTGTACCATCTGACTGTCTTTGCCTCTTCCCACCCAGAAGAATCTGCAGTAATTCTGCCACCCCAGAGTCATTGCGGGCCTAGCCATGGTGGGGATGATAGTTACCAACTTATTCTATTTTGTCAAAACTGAATAAAAAAGAAACATTTGTGTTTAACAAGAAACTGAACATTTAAAACACAGCCGGTAAGCAAGAGGCCTCCCAAAGACACAAGCAGTCACAGTCTGAGACTTGCCTCTCTCGCCTCCCTGGTTACCTTCAGGGTCGGGCGAGGGCTTCTCTGCCACTTTCTCCCGAGCCCCCGCTGCCCTTACTCAAGGGCCACACTGTCACCTGAAAAAATGAATCACAATGGGATCCATTATAGTCCTAAAGCCATCAAAGAGAGAAAGAGGGCTGGGGGTGCCCAGCAGTTCTGCCGCACCCGGGAGAAGCACAATCAGCCATTGTAGTAGTGAGAAGTCCCAGCGATAAGGACGGGGGCAGGAAAGGCAGCTGGGCCTCCTGAACCAACTGCAAAGCAGAATAGAAGGGTTCAAGGACCTGAGATAGCAGAGACCAGGCTAGGGGCGGCCCCTCCACCCCCACAGCAGCCCCGTGGGTTCCTGTGCCTTTCTTTCCTTACATCCTATGCCCTATGGGGGTCAGGACACTGAGCTGGCACTAATCCAGAGTCTGTCTCCAACTCTAAGCTGGCAGTCACTCACTGACTACCCCCTGCCCTATTTGCGCCAGTATAGACAGGAAACGGAGGCACAGGGAAGGCTGTCACTTGCAGGGCCTGAGCTTGGAGGGACGGCTCAGGGCTTCCATCTGGCTGCACTGGTCGGTCTCTGAGGCTGTTGCTTTTGCTGTCTGATGTGTGGGGACAGTGACAGCAGGCCTCCAGGCTTCTCACTTCCTCTCCATGTCCACCTGAACCTCTCTCTCTGTGAGTTCCCGGGGAACCCAGGCTGAGCGTCAGTGGGGGTGACTCTAGGCTCCAGGGCTTTTTCCAGGAATGCCTACTCTTGCTACTGAAAATCTGCCCCAATTTAAATCCAGCTGGTCAAGAGCAGCTGTGTGGCCACAAGCAAGTCACTTAGTCTCTCGGTACCTTAGTTTCCCAATCTGGGAAGTGGGGGCGAGAACAGCTCTCCCTCTCTTTGCCATGACGAGGAGAGACTGAGAATTCTTGTCTAGGTTCTAGACGGTACAAGGTGTATCCCCAGCCCTTCACTTTTAGATTAGTGCCACTCCAGAGTCCCCATCCCTGTGTTTACCAGCGCTGGCGGCCAATGAGTCCTTGTTCCGGCTCTCTGCCTCTTACAGAGAGCAGGTGGCAGCTGGACTTGGAGACCACCGCTATCAGGTGATGCAGCCTTGTCCTCCACTCCCTGTGAGTGGCTGAGGTGAGGGGTGGGGGCTGCTGGCTGGCAGCCAGTGAGCTCTGACGACCAAGCCCCAGATGCATTTCAGTCTGCTGGCTTGGGGCCCCAGTCTATCCCTCCCCCAGTGTGGGGTCACCTGGTCATCAGCCCCTGTCATTCTTCACGCCTCTAGGGCTCTCCTCAGAATGGAAGCCCGAAGCCAGAAGGCCCCCATCAGGACATGAGTTCCCCCTCCTCCTAAGAGCCTTTCAGTCCCTACAAAGTTCCAGAGAAGCCCTGCCCTGGCCACTCCTCCAGCCCATCAAGGCCACTCGCTAGCTCTGACACCCCTGCACCTTCACTGAGAATTAAATCAGTTTAGGGGAGACATAACGACACTTGTGTGAGCCCCTGCCCCTGTTGGAACCAGGGTCATTCAGCAGAGGGACCAGTCTGTATCCAGGGGCTTCTGGGCATAGAATGGCGCTACTGGAGACCTGAATGTCTCAGAGTTATTGAGGGCGGCAATGTCCCTGAGCTGGGTCAGGCCCTGGTGGCCTTCTAGGTCTGGGATGTCTTCTATTGTATCCCCTGTGTCCTCAGCCCTTGCTGGGCAGGACCCTTGTCCCTGCTGTGGTTTGATTATGAACTGGTCCCAGTCCTTCTACAGCCGAGTGACCACACCCACTCTGCCCCCTTTGCTCATCTGAGAGACAACCTAGAGGTAGGGGGTGAAAGGCTTCCCGACCCCTGTGCCTGGCCACACCTTCTCAGACCTGTGATCTGGTTGCCGCAGCCTGTAGTGGCGGTGGTGGGGCTCGGAGATGGTTACTTGTACTGAGGCTTGGGATGGTATGGTGCTTGACTATCCTGTGAGCCAAACAAAAGCCATGCTGGGCTGTTCAGTTGTGTTCTCTTTCTTGCAAAAGAGCGTCTCAGCTGGGCTTGTTGATGGTTTATACCGCCCTCCTGGGGGCTGGGCAGGGTCACCTGAGTATCCAGCCACTCTCTATCACTGTTGCATAGGACACCACCCCAACTGTACATGGGAAGGGCTAGGGTATACAGGCCAAGGTAGACTAAGGGGCTCTGTCTATGTAGCTATGGGAAAGCCATCGTCCCTGCTGAGTGCTGGCTTTGGGGGAAAGAACACCCACACCCCTGAGGTAACCCCTGGTCTGTGCTCTCTAAGAAAACCCAATAAACTCTTTGGTTCCCCAGAGTGAACTTTGGTGGAATCCTGCTTCCTTAGGAGGAGGGGTAGACATTATTTACGTGTCCCCCTGGGAAAGAATTTTAGCAACAGATGGGGACACTTAGGAGACCTTCATCCAGCCCCTCTCTATAGGACACTTTTCAAGGACTCAGATGCTAGTCCTCTGGCTGCCACAAGATATCACTGAGCGCAGGCACAGGGGACAAGTTATGGGTTAGTTCTCTGTGTTCTGGAAGCAAGTTGGAGAGTCATGTGCTATTAATTGTCCATATGCGGACGGTTCTCACGCCTGGCTGTGTGTAGAAAGCATCTCCTGTCTTCCCGATCTCCCTTGATGGTCTGCAAACAGACTCTGCCGGCGTAGGGGTAGGGGTAGGTTCCTAATCTTTTTTTTTTTTCCAGACAAGGTTTTATATAGACCAGAGTGGTCTCAAATTCGATATGAAGCTGAGGATAATCTTGAACTTCTGATCCTTCTGCCTCTACCTCCCAATTGCTGGAATTACAGGTACACTGGGTATCAAACCCATGGCTTCATGCATGCCAGGCAGGCTCTCTACCATCTGAGCTACACCCCAGCCCCCCAGGGGTCTCCAAGCAGATTCTATGCCTGAGGGCCAATCTTATCAACATATCTCTGTCTCTTTTACGATCTGTGTACCCTGGCATGAGTCCATATTAGTGGCGCTTTTCCTCCAATCAGACAGTATTTGCTGACCCCTCAGGAGGGCCTAGTTTATTAATTTATTATCCTGCAAACACCCAAGAGGCTGCCGCAGGCACCAATCTGCCGCTTATACAAAGATGGCATCTGAGGCCCGGAAAGGGCAGGTGTGAGTGTTCTCCAAGGCCGTTCTGAGAGTTCAGTGAGCTCCCTGCTCCTCACTCCTAGGGGCACAATGGCGGTTGGACCTCCTGCCTTCTTGAAGTACTTGATGATATTTCTAAGGCCTTTGGAATACTCTGGTGTGCCCTCCTGTTGAGTGTTGCCTTGGAGAGTACTTGGTGTGAGGTGGTAGGGGGTGGCCATCTGCAGGGAGGTACCCATCTGCCTCAAAAGAGGAGGTACCCACCATGACACTCTTTAGGCCCAGAAGCCCAGTATTCCCTGTACAGGCTCCATCCCTGTACAAGAGCTTGAGCCAGAGCCAGGCTAGGCTAAGCATCAGCTGACCAAGGAGGCTGTGAGGCTGGCTTGTTTTGTCCAAGTTTCTTGTCTCCATCTTCTCCCGTTGTCTTGGCCAAAGAATACCACTACCTCTTAAGAGTGACTATAGTTCCAATTTTAAGGATGGTTGTGCTTCTCCCTGAGAAGAGACTCCATGGGTGACAAGTGTCCAGGCCACAAGGTCAGGCACAGGCCCAACTCCAGAGTCCACGAGGACTGTGCTCAAGGCAGCTGCCTGTAACCCCACGGTACCTGTGCTGACTTGCTGTAGGGGCAGGAAGAGGTCAAGTTTGGTGGTGCCCAAGTTTTGGTGGTGCTCATCCCACCCAGGGACAGTCAACGGTGGCTCCTGACACCTGGCACTCATTGAGGCCTAAGAAGTTTCTTTTCTGTCACTACAGGACTTGAGGCCCCCGTGTGTCTGTCGGGTTCCATAAGGACAGACAGACAGGGAAGGTCCACTGAAGGTGAGGTGTCCTGGCCGCAGCTGGTTCCCGGAGGTGGTGCTTAGGAGTGGGTGGAACAGAGCTAGGGAGACCCGAGGGGGCTGGAGCCAGAGGCCTGGCTTCCTCCTGGAGGGGGAGGCCTGCGGAGACTTTCAGGCCTCCAGGACAGTATGGTTTTCAGTGCTGTGGGCTTGCACAGGGTCCTTGTAACAAGACTCTGCCCAGTTCCGTGCATCATGAGTTATTATACTTACCTAGAGCACACCTATTGTGGTTAGATGGATGGTTCTCCTCCCCTTCGCCCTCAGCTGAGTCCCCAGGTCCCAACTCAAGAAGGCCCAGTCCCTCTGCTGCCCCGACACCCCCACTTCTAGGACCCTGGTCCTTACTTTGTAGGCCCCCTGCACACAGCGGCTCTGTGGTGGGGTGTGTGATGATGTGCAAGGTAGGATGAGCACACTGGGTATGAAATCAGAAGTCACCATAAGGGTCTCTGCAGAACGGAGCATGGGATGGTGGGGGAAGGCAGTCTCTTCCATGGAAGCCCCCAGAGTCCAGAGGAGTCCCTAAAAGTCCTCGGGAAGATGCTGTGTCTTGATGTGCCCAAGTACCATCCTATACCCTTGGTTCAGACAGGGCTTTGGGTGAAGATCTTGCCTGGCCCTTCCCAGAAGCCAGGGCTAGTGAGAAGCCCAAGCCTTGCAGGTTTGAACTGCTGATGAATCCCACCATGCTCTGTGTCTTATGCAGAAGTGTGGCTGGCATCCGTCAGGTGAATAGGAGCTGAGAGGGGGCAGGGAGGCTGGTGCAGCCCTCTAGCCCTCTTCCTGGCAAAGCACCCCTCCTGCCTAGCTCCCTCAGTGGAGTAACCTCTATGGAGCTCTGGAACTATGAGGTTGGGGAAACCCAATGCTCGTTGTACGCCCCACCCACACACCCACACTCACTCATCTCTGTCAGTAGAGAGGTTCTGAGCAGAAGTCCCAGCCAGGGCCAGGCTCATCTGGTGAGCAATAGTTGAACTGCAGTCGTCTTTGGGGATACCCCAGCAACTGTGCTATTCTTGAGGGGAGAGCTGTGGTCCTTTTGCTCAGCCTGCAAATCTGCAGCATCTTGGGGGAGCACTGTGGCCACTGTGAAGTAAGGGGGAGCCCAGGCAGAAAGGCAGGACCTTAGCTTCCAACCTTCCCGTGGGTACCTGCAGGCACATTTGTCGCAGCCAAATTCTGTCCCCGATACCTGGATCCTGTCCCTGGTGGAAATGGTGGATCTCATCTGCAAGCATCCAGGCCCTCTGGACACTTGTGCAACTAGCCCCCCCTCCATTTCAGGGACACTGATCACACCCCCTGAAACTCCATTTATGCTTAACTGCCTGAGGCAGGCAGTCCTGTGTGTGGCCAATCAAACAGAAAGACCCAAGAGTGGGGAAATGCTCCATCTAAATGAACCATTTGGCACAGTTGGACATTTCCCAGGACTCCACCAGGGTGCTGCTGGCTTTGGGAAAATGAGAGCCTAAACTTCTGGTGGAAGAGGCCTGAGCCTGCTTTTGAGGGGCACCCGGGTGGTCTGTAGGCTTCGCGCCTTATTGCTCCAGCCTGCAATGGTGGCAGGAGGTGGGCAGAAGGGAGGGACTCAGCCTGGGGCTGTCATGCAGGTCGATCCTTCCTTCCACAACCGCCCCAGATGTGCTAACTAACAGTGGACCTCCAGCGCAGTTCAGTTTTTCAAGTGGACTGGATTCCCTCTCGTGGAGGGAAACATGGGGACGCAGAACTCTCTCTGAGTTTAGAAGCCAGTGTCTTCACCTAGCATCTCTACACGTGGGTGGACCCTGTGGGCTAGTGGGTGGAGCCTCCATTGGCTGCAACCTCTCCTGGGCATGGCTGAGCCACACCCAGAGCTCGTACTCAGAGCCCTGGGCTCTGGGGGAAGATGGACAGGATGTTTCTGGGACAGACACCCTGCAGGCTCCCTTTGCCCCCTTGGCAGTGTCTCCGGCAGCTGCAAGTCTCTTTGTCCAGGACTCTCCACAAGAAAAGCAATGTGGAGAGTCCGCTACTGGGTGCTCCCTCGGCAACTGAACCTTGGCAGCGCTGACTCCCTCGCAGCCTTCCTTTGAAATAAGTCTGCCCTTTGCCTTCTGGTGTTTTTTTCTGCTGTGTGCTGCTCTCATCCTCTGCAGATGGTATTCACATGCTGGCCACTGCTCTTAATTGAACCACCCAAAGCCCTGGCCTTTCGCCCTACCAGGAGGGCCCCACCCTGGCCCCTGGCCGCAGTCACTGCTGTGATGTGCTGTGTGCATTCCCCATTGCCTTGCAGCCAAGAGACCCCTGGCCTTGGTGTCTTTTTCTACTGCATCTGCGCATGGCTGCTTATGGCCAGGGACAAGTGATCTTCCTCCCAAATGTGTCTCAGTTCAGAGGGCACTCCCGTTTTGTAGCAGAGGGTGGCTAGAGCCAGGTGCTGTCCCCACTAGGGACTCTGTGTCCTCAAGGCATCCTCCTCTCAGCCTCATGGACTTGGAAGTCTGTCATCCATGATAATGTGAAGCGCCCCCTTCTGCCTGGGGTCGAATAACCGGAAGAGTCTGGCCTAAGACCTACTCTCCTGTTTGGACATGAAACAGCTCTTATACACCCTTTAAATCCCTGTCTCTCCCCACCTCACACACACACAGGACCCAGGGGGCTGTAACTCTCCTGAGATGTAGAAAGAGGACACAGGTGGAGAGGTAGAGAGCCGGCCAGCCCTTTTGAAATGTAGGAATGTTAGAATCTGGATGTGCTAGACCTGGCCAGTGGTAGGTATCCTCTGGTCTTGTCCTTTTGGAGGGCAGCTGCTTGGTAACAGAGACAGAGCAGGCCTGGGTCTCCTCATCATGGAGGATCTGCTGAGATGCTCTTTCCCTGTCAAGGTGAGACACAGGTGTGTTGGTGCCCGGGCACCAGAGCCCAGATAAAGCATGGACAGAGACTGGGCTTCAAAAGGGGTGACTCTGTGACAGTGAGGGGTCAGTGTGGAGTTCAGGGTGTGCTCCGCAAATGATCCACCTTTTCTGGACTCTCAGCTTGTGAGGCAATGGAGGAGGACCCTCATAACCAGGATGGCTCTGGACAGATGGGGCTGAGATGGGATTTAGCTGTGGCAAGGGGAGGTCTGTAATGAACCATTACTGCTTGGGCCGTAGAAGGGGCCCAAGGCGCTATGGGGATGGGGAGTTCAAGGTTTGCCTAGCTGAAGGAAGAGAGGAATGGGTGGCTTTGTCTATTTGAGTCTCACAATGTAGGACATGTGTCCCAGGCCCTAAAGAATGCCACACAAGTCCACACTACTTCAATGGGCTGTGACTGCCCAGTCTGTAACTCAGCATGGGAGTAATCTTGGGCCTCGGCCCCCTGTGGGACTGGCCTATGAGGGCGGGTGAGGAGAAGTGACTTCTGTTCCTTGGCTCCATGCCACCCTCCACAGAGTCATAGGCCTCAGAGACGCTGAGGCTGGGAGCACCCGCCTGGCTTCCTCCTGTCCCTTTGGCCATTGGTCACCACCAGCACCCCAGTGACAATGCAGCTTAGCTTCCAAGCCAGCTGGGCCAGCAGCCCTTCTGCTTCCAAGTGGATGGAGGCGTCTCTACAGGGAACTAGCCTCTTCTAGCACCCTCATGAGCTGACTCTCTGGGCTGGGCTGGCACCTTCCCATGCTCACCAGGGCACACTGGGCATGAACATGTCCAAGCCAAGGACAGGTAGGTAAAAGGTGGGCAGACCCTTGACACGGGACTATCAGGCTACTCACCCCCAGGCCCGCTAACCTCCGCAGGGGCACACCAGTATATACACAATTCATGTGGAAGCAGCTCAAAGTTCCAAAAGGTGCTTCAGGTGAAGGTTGGAGTTCCCACCCCATTTGTTCCAGAAGCTTCTATAGAGCCCAGACAGACCCTATGTGTGTTCTCATCACCCCTTGGCTCCCAGTGCTGATAAAACAGCAAGACCCCAGTGACAATGCTTGAATTTCCCCTTTAACGTCCCTACATCCACCAAGTTTCAAAATACTGACTGTCTCCCAGAGGAAGTACACACGGGCTGACTCGGACTTTTCCTGAGACAGGATCAGGGGGCATCTAAGGCCCTGCCAAATACTGTTAGAGTTTCCAGGCATTGGGTAGCCTGGGATCCATGTGCTCGGAGCTAATGGTCATGAGGCCCATAAAGCACTCCTGAGTTCTCCAAGTCACCTCTCTCCACTGCCAGGCCCAGCACGACCTTCTGGCCATGTCCCTTGCCTTCCCAGAGCCGAGCCTGCTGACCCTCCCTTCGGGTTCTACATCTCGGGCCTCACCAGCTCCCCTCCCCAGGGATCCCAGAGCAGTCAAGGAATTGGGTAGGCTGGCCACATCTAAAGGCCTCATACCTCTTCCACAGGGCCTCTCTGACCAGCCCTAGAGCCAGACCTGGTCTGACCTGGCCACTTCTCTGAAGACGTGGGACCATGTGTGTGGCAATACTATTTTATTTACTTTGTGTGGAATCCATGAGAGTCATGATTCACAAGGATCATGTGACCAGCCCTGACCTTGATTGGAAGGAAACTGCTTAAAAAAACACATCAGAGAAACGATCACTTGCCGTAGACATCGGCAATGGGGATATTTCATTACTTTAAAAACAAAACAAAATACACAAAAAGCTCTCTTCCTTATCTTCAAAGTGTGGAAGAGAGACAGTCATGTGACTTGACCTCTGTGAACCTGAAACGCCAGCCTCCCACCTGGAACTGAACGGAGGTGGCGGGCATCTGCATGCGGCTGTTCAGGAAGTGCAGAGTCCTCATGGAAGGATCTTCCCCGCTGTGGGCGAGGCCGTCCACAGATGAGCGCATGCACACAGACAGGCGCAGGCCAAGACCGCTGAGGTGGCTTTGTGGCTCACTTTTCTTCAGGGTGGGCGTGGGTGGCACAGAGTGAATTTCAGAGGAGGTACAGAGGTGTGCCCTCTGCAGAGGACACACAGAAGGGTGGATGCATGGGAGAGGCATGGGTTTGCTGACTCCAGGGAGAGCACTCGATGGGGGCGGATAGCCCCTCTTGGTCACTGCTGCGGAAGGCTAAGGCCAGTGGGCTCTTCCCTGAGTGGCAGGTGAGGTCCCTTGGGCACCCCTGTGGCAGCCTTTACATCAAAGTCCCCAGACAGTCTTTTGAAGGAGGCTGGCTCTCCTTTTATGGGTGAGGAAATGGCTTAGGGGAACCCTTCACTCCCTGCCAGGGAAGCTCTGGGGAAACTGGCTTCTTAGGTTTGGGGTGGTTCCCTCTAGTCCAGGTTAGCCCAGGACAAAATGCAACACAACCTCTTTAGAAACACAAGATGAATGTCCAGAGGCTGCTCAGCTCTTCAGGGACTCCAGGGATCTGGCAGGTCTAGCCTCAGGCTAGCCAGCTTCCTTGTGTCCCCCCTTGGTAGCACACCTCTAACCCAGGCTATACTCCTGCATAAGTTTTCCAGGGGACTTGCCATCTTTCTCCCTCCTGGGCAGGGTGGCCTCCAGGGACCTCTGCCAGGCCCCTCCCTCCGTCTGGCCAGCCCCGGGTGTCCCTGACGACCCCAGCCCGACTGTGGCGGAAGGAGCCTACACAGTGGAGGCCACAGGTGGATGGGCTCCTGGCACTGTGGGGCTGATCTCCATCTGAGTTAATTTTGTCAAACATGAAGCAGATGGGCTGGGCGTGTTGCTCAGTGGGGCAGCACACGTGCCTAGCATGAGTGTGGGCCCCATGTCCCACCGACTGCCCCCCTGGCACAGCAGGAACAAAACAGGAGCTGACCCCGGATCCAGCCTGCAATCCTCTCCCCATTTCCTATTACCATCCTCTCTCCGTGCCCAGGGCCGCCAAAGGCACCAGCTCCAGGAGACCCTCTTTGGGCTGCTGTCCTCCTGTGCAGCAAGGGCTTCTTACCACTTGGAGCAAAGACTCAGAAGCCAAGACCAAAATCTTCCCCTCCTGAATTTAACCTGCTCCCCTCCCTGACCCTGGTTGGTCAGGAACCACATAGCTCCATCTACAGAGGCGGGCCAGGCCTCCTGGCTGGCACTTGAGGTGGAACTCTCTGGGGAAGCAGCGTCTTCTCTGTACCCAGTGAGGACCCTGGCCCAGGCGGAGGAGCACACATTCTACTCCAACCCCGACATCTCCTTTTGCTTCCACCCCCTCCCCCAACACTGTCCCCTCTACTTGGAGAGTGAGTCAGAAATGAGTAGCCCTTTCCAAGGTAGGCATCATGCCTTACCAGTGCCGGCACACACGCACACATCAAAGGTGTCCTTCTCTACCAGAGCCCCGGTGACATTAGGCAATGTCGCCGGCACAGACATTAGTGGTAGGGTATGAGCACACAGGCGCGCTGGTCAACAGCATGAAGTGTCATTTTAAAAAAAATGGGCGAAAGAAGCCTCGTGGCCAAGGGATGGTGTGCGGGCTGATTACCCGTGATTTGTATGTCCTGGCGGTGGGAAGGCTAGAAGTCTAATGACTGAATTATCACCCTAATGCCTTTTGCTGGCTGGGAATAATCCTGGGGTAACAGCTGCCACAGGGTATTTGGCTGGTCTCCTCTAATTGCATCCAGATTAAGGTTGCTGTGCTCCGCGTGCGGGGCCTCCCCACGCCTCAGCACAGAGCAGGGCTCAGGGAGCCCACACACCACGTCCGTCCGGCTGCAGAGGCCCAGCTGGCTTAATGCTGCAGGTAACACCAGGATCCAGTAGTCCACGGGACTGGGGGGACACCTGGCACAAGGCTGTCGCTGACCATTCTGGGTCAGGTCTTGGGGAGCAATGGGAGCTAGAGATCCTTGCTCTCTAACTGAGACTCTCCAGGGTGACTGCTCCCCATGTCCCTCCCCAACACAGCAGAGTGGATGTGAAGGAGATGGGGTGCAGCCCAGGAGTGTGATCTTGGGATGGGGAGGGTAGGAACTGGCTCCTACTCCCTGGGAAAGGAGTGATCTGTATCTAGATTTCCTGGGGGTGGTAGGCAGACAGGACCCCTCTGAATTACTAGGCTTCTGCTACATGACTGCTGAGAGAAGCCCAGAGATGAGAGCTCACTTCCTCAACATCCTGGCTTCCTGCTTTGCCCCTCAGGTGGTCAGCGAGTGTGGTATCCACCAACACTTAGAAAAACACTGCACGTTCCTGCCTCTACCATCAGGGGGTGACCCAAGACCCAGAGGCCAGTGCTGCCACATGCCCCCACCGGGACTTCAGAAGTGGTAACCCCAGAAGAGAGTGAGCAATCCTATCCAAGACCAGAACCACCCAGGCTAGACTGCTGCCCCAAAGCTGTGTGTGCCAGCTTGGTGCACATGGTTCTGCCACTGAGGCTGTGGCCCGTATACTGTCACTGTGGTGCAGGACAGCCGATGTGCCTGTGTGTGGCCCTAGCTTCCAGAAAGGTCAGGAGCTAGAACAGAAAGGAAGTCGGATAAAAAGGCCCCTCTCAGGACTTCACTGTTGCTCATCATGGACAGTACCCCCAAGATCAGGACACTCTCGACCAAAGGCTCTTCCTAGAAAGACCCACATCCTCAAACCTGCCTCGGAGAAGGGGCGGGCTCATGGAGAAGGGGAGTGGCCGTATGAGACCTCCTCTTTCATTCTCATCAGCTCCTTTTGAACGTGGCACCGGCCTGCAGCGCCACTGTCGGTGAGAAAAGTCAATGGCAGGGCACCTCCGCCCACCCCTGCCCGCTGCATCCCACAAGGATTCAGCCCTTGATGGAGGGTTCAAGGCTCCTTGCTTGCACCAGCTTTGGGATACTGGCTAGGAATGCTCTGGAACACACCTTTATCCAACCACAATCCTCAGCTTCAGAGGGTGGAGTGTGGAGGTGACCTTTTCCTTCTTAAGAGGCAGAGCACCCCAGTGTTGCTCAGCCAGCAGAGATGCACCCAGGTCCTGCATGGAGGTGGGAGGCACCGCCACAGCTATTTCAGATGCCTCTGTCTTGGCTGGGGATTTATATACCCCCTTCCCCAGGACCAAGCATTTTATCTTCAGAGGACCTCATGGTTGCACATACCACACCCCTCAACCCGTTTAGGCTCCAGTTGGTTGCTGTTTTTGGTAGAGGGGAAAAACCTCAGGTCCTAAGGGGAGGACCCCAGTGGGAGGTACATCTGACACTTGTCCACCAGCCCGTGCCTCTGGCTCAGGGTGGACATGTCCTTCCCAACATCACATGGACACCGTGGGAAGCTCAGGTCTGAACATCTGCTCTCTCTCTCTCTCTCTCTCTCTCTCTCTCTCTCTCTCTCTCTCTCTCTCTCCTTCTCTCCCTCCCTCCCTCTCTCTCTTCCCTCTCTTTCTTTTTTGGACTGGTGTCTTCAAACCGGTCTTACAGCTGTGACCAGGAAGCTTCAGAAATATGCTTGACTCACTCAGACAGTCCTGCTCCTCTGTGCCCCTTGGTGCTGGCGTGAGGGTGAAGCCTCTTCTAGACCCTGCTTTGTCTGCAGCCTCGTGGAGGGACTCTGGGCTCTGCTGGGATCCCCCAGCCAGCCAGCCAGCAGCCTGTATTCCAGTGCGGTAGCCAGACATCCTGGGCCAGCCTTTCAGGAGCTGAGTTCTCGGCACATCTGATACCTGCTGTCACTTCTAGAGTCTGATTCTGTCATCATGGTGACAAGGTTCTCTTCACACTGGCCAGAGGCCTTTCCTTGTATTCTAGATTCTGTCCCCTCCATGTCCGTCCCCACCCCCTCCCACTTGCCCAGGACCTCAGGGCGTTGCTCTTGCTCCGTGTCAAGGGCAGAGGCTTTCCTATCTGCGGAAACCAAAGGCCTCCCTCGGTGCCTTCGGGCCCTTCTTGCCTTCTCTTGGGGGCTTGGGTGACGGCATCTCCATTGTGCCCCCATAGGGACAGTTCTCTGAGCCCGGGTGGTGGCCGGCACACTCCACAGCTGGCATGTACCCACTGTCCCACATGCCTGTCCCACACAGCTTACACAGGTCATGTAGGCTGCAGGGGATCCGTGGCAGAAGGCGGAACTGGTACAGGAGACTCCTGGCCTGCAGAGAGAGGAAAGACTAAGGGGAACAGTGGAAGAGCATGGAGGCAAGGGCCACACCCATGGGCTCTCTACGTGGGACGGTACAGTGGCCTGGGTCTTCACTGGCTGCCAAAAAGGGACTATGAGATACTTGGGCAGTTGAAGACACCAAAGTCCCAAATGACAGTGAGGTGATAAGAGTCAGAATAAGGGCCCCACACAGCCCTTCCTGTCCTTTGCAGGACCCCTCCAACCCAGACCCAATCCCTGCTGGATAGTAGAAGGCCCTTGTACTCTGCCCCTGCCTCACAGAGCTACCTACGCCCCTGCAAGGTCTGTCTGGGGAGTCCAGGCAGTGATGGGTCTGAGGACTCCTTCTCTGCCCCATGGACCACCAGAGGACTGGAATTCAAAGCACTGGAGGCTAGACTGTGGGAAGCAGGAGGTGGCTGAGATCCAAGGTTCCCTTTCTTCCAGCCACGGATGAGAAGCTACGTCCGCCCTAGGCTCTGCCTCTCCTTCCTCACTTTCTTAGCTCTGGACTGGAAGGAGGCACTCCTGGGTGGGAACTGGCTGGGCATTTATGCTTTGTTGTGAAAGAGGCTGTGTCCAGTGATGGCCCCCTGAGGACCATAGGGATAATGTAGAGACTGGGCTGATGAGGGTGCATCAGGTGCCAATCCCCACGGACTTCGTAGAGAAAGCCGCACAGGTCAAGTGAGAGTCAGGATAGATCTCTGCAGGTGGGGTGGTGCCCATGTGCAGATGTGGGGCTCTGTGATGTGAAAGGGACTCTATGTACAAGCTGAGCCCATGCACTGGGTAGGGTTCTGTGGTGTGGACAGGGCTCCATGGGCAGGGATGGGGCTGCAAAGTGTAGGTGGGGTTCTGTAAGGGCTGGGTCCTTTAGGTATGGGCAGGGCTTCACATGTAGGGGTGGATCTGTGAGATGTGGGTGGGGCTCCAGGTCCAGGGGTGGGGCTGTACAGTATGTGACCTGCTTTGTACAGGGCAGGCCTGACAGGCCAGGCCAGGGTAGCGCTCACCTTCCTGAGGACCAGTTCTCCATTCATATGCATGGCCAGGTTTCCAAAGTGCAGAAGCATCTGGTCTGTGGCCAGCTGTTGCTCGATGACATCATCTCCATAGATGGCCACAATGGCCACACAGATGAACAGGTGGAAGTAATCCGTCTGTGGGGAGACAGAGAGCTCAGAGGGGCCCTGCCAAGTCTGAACAGGAGTTCAGCCATGAGTCTGGCTGAGGCTATCTGGGACTGGGTCTGTGCTCGAAGGTCCTGTGTGCCTGGGAAACCCGCACCCCTGGTTCATGCTCCATTTCCCCACCTGAAGACAGGGCCAGTGTTGGCAGCTGCATCCTGAGCTGCTGTGACCTACTAATGGATGGCACTGTGCCACAAACCCTGGCTGTTGGTGCTCTCTTGGGAGGTGTCTGTGATGAGGGAAAAGAACACCTTCCTCCCTAGCCTGTCTGAGCTCACTGCAGGGTCTCCTTCACAGTGGTCTTGAGGGTGTCACACATGTGCAAAGGGCTGACCAGACTGCTTCCTGAAGGCTGGAGAATGCCAAGGAAGAAGTTCTGGCAGCCGACTTTCTGGTGGTGTCCTCCCACATCAGCGAGCGTCCTTAGCATGTGCCCCCACTCCGTGGCTGGTGGCTGAGCATGTGGAAGATCCCTCCTAGGTGACTCCCTGGAGGCCCCATGGAGGGCTGCCTCTGCCCTGTTGCTCCTAGCCTTCTTTCCAGATGCCCACAGTCCCTCCCTGGCCTCCATTAGAGCCACTTTGTGGTGCTCCCTTCCTGGACACCTGAAGGTGCTCAGTCCTGAAGCAGAAGGATGGGGTTCTAGGAAGTTCCTGCTGAGTATCCAGATAACACCACATGAGCTGCCACCTCCCAGCCAGACCAGCGGCGTGCAGGGGCTGTGGGTGCTGAAGCCCCCATCCCTGGCCAGCCCATCCTCTTCTTCCGAAGGAATGGGAGGGAGGGAGGGAGGAGGGAGGGTAAGACACATTCTATGGAGGCCAGACCAGAGGACACGGAAAGTCCCAGCTCCGGGCTGGGGCATAGCAGCAAGCCACAGCCCAGAGCACTGCATGAAGCCTTGCCTTCTGAGCTTAGGCCTCTAAGACCCCTCTAGAACTCACTCCTGGTTCATTCCTCCTCTTCCCTTCCCATTCTCTCTCAGCTGATGGGGGAAGGGGGATCTTCCAGATGTGACCACTAACCCCAAAATCTGAAGGCAACATGAACTTGCTTTGTGGGTCTTGAACAAGACAGCGGCCAACAGCCTCAGAGGACAGCTGGGTTATTTCCTCATGACTCGGCCTTCCTGGCCACTCAGAATATTCATCTAGAATAGTCTTTTAAGTCTAGGATGCTCTGGCAAGCAGGTGGGCTGCTGTTGCAGGTGGCAGAGGGGGGGTGACTTCAGTGTGTGCTTTTCACAGCTGGGGTTAGAAGTGGAGGAGGACAGAGCTGTGCCCTGGACACACAGATGGTACTGTTTTTTGTTTGTGGAAGCACATGTGTGCATGTACATATGTGCACCCACGTGAGGCTAGAAGGCAGTATCTCGGGGTCTCTCCCTGGGACCTGGAGCTCAGCAATTAGGCTAGCTGACTGGCTGTCTCTGATCCCCCAGCATGGTGGTTATAGGTATGTGCCACCACAGCTGTTCTTTGTTTTGTTTGTTTGTTTGGAGACAGTTCACACCATGTAGCCTTGACTTTCCTGGAACTCACAAAAGTCTGTCTGCCTCTGCCTCCAGAATGCTGGGATTAAAGGCGTGTACTACCGTACCTGGCATGCCTGGCTTTTTAAAAAACACGTGTTCGGGGACTCCAGTGTAGATCCACAAGCTTGCATGGCAAGCACTTTACCCAGAGTCATTTCCCCAACCTTTGCTATTATTATTGTTGTTGTTGTTGTTTTAAGGCTGATAGAGTCAAAATGGTTTTCCTACTTTCTCACACTGATGGCTTGGGCGTAGCTTAGGTGGCATGTAGAGTCAGCCCCATGGTCAGAGGGGAGTTGGTGGAAGAGAAACTGATTAGGCTAAATACGAGTGCATGCCTGCATCCCTGATCCAGGCTCTCTCTGGGGCTGTGGGAAGGCAGGAGCTCAGGGTGGCCCAGCAGTCCCAGGGGGCAGGGCAGCACAGCACTGGCCACAGCATGTGGGCACATAGATCCTGGGCTGCCGTGACTGTCCTGTGGTGCCGATATCCCTCCCACTGACCAGCTGTGACAGAAGGGGGTGCAGGCCAGAACGCAGTAATGAGCATGTCAGCCAGCAATTTACATTGATTTCAATTACATGGGAGGGGAGGTCTGAAGCCGGCTGCACAGGCCTGGCAAATAGTGGCCGTGAGAGGCTGTGGTGGTGGCAGGTGGATGGGGTGAGGGGGAGGCTTGGGGTAATCCCAGGACCCTACCTTCCCCACAGGCTCGGCACAGGATGGTAACTGCACTCAAGGGTGGCACCGCCCACTCACCTGGTAGTGGGCCCAGCAGGCCTCCCAGATGCGCAGGGCCTCGGCCTCAGGAAACTCCCGTTTGAAGCAGAGCAGGAGCCAGCGGTGGCAGAAGAGCATCTGGAGTCCGTCCTCGCCCAGCGAGACCAGGTGCTGGTAGAAGCGCTGGTGTGTCAGCCGGAGCAGCTCCCGCAGGTACAGCTGGGAGTGGGGGAGGGGAGCGTGGCGTTACCCAGGCTCTGGCAAAGCCTGCCTACCAGGGCCGGGAAGACCCGTGCTCAGAGTACCTTCAACACCAAAAGCACGCACAGGCAGTCTCTCTGTCTGCCAAGCACATCAGCCAGCTACTATGTCGGTCTGTCTACCACTGAAACCTTCTCTCTCTGTCTCACTGTGTGTGTGTGCGTGCGTGTGTGTGTGTGTGTGTGTGCGTGCGTGTGTGTGTGTGTGTGTGTGTGTGTGTGTGTGTGTGTGCGCGCGCGCAGGTCAGATGTTGACACTGGGTGTCTTCTAACAGCCTACCTTATTTTATTTTTAAAAAAGATTTATTATTTAAAAAATTGAACTTATCTATTTTATGTGTATGAGTGATCTGCCTGCATGTGTGTCTGTGGGTCACACTGGTGCCTGGAGTTCATGGAGGCCAGAAGAGAGAGTTGGATCGCCAGGAACTGGAGTTACAGATGGTTGTGAGCAATCATATGGGTGCTGGGATCCAAGTCCAGGTCCTCTGCAAGAGCAGTCAGTGCTTTTAACCACTGAACTATCTCTCCAGCCCTTATTTTGTTATTTTAAATTACGCAAGTAGAGATGGGTCTGTACACACGACTTCAGGTAGCCAAGGAGGCCAGAGGCGTTAGCTCTGAAACCAGAGTTATAGGCAGTTGTGAGCTGAATGATACACGTGCTGGGAATCAAACCCAGGAACAGTACATGCTATAAACCTCTGAGCCTACCTTTTTTTTTGGAGACAGTCTCTCACTGAACCCAGAGCTCGCCAATTAGCTGGACCTGCCAATTAGCAGGGATCCACCTGTCTGCGCATCCCCAGTGCACACCCAGCATTTCCCCAGGTGCTGGGGATCTGGAGTTCGGTCCTCATGTTTGTACGACAGGAAGTCTGCAGACTGAGTCACCTCCCAGCCTCCACCACTGGAATCTTGCTCACACCTGTCTACCAGTTCATCTTAGATTTAAAGATATTCCAGGAGACCACGGTATAGCTCTAGGCATAGAATGATCTCCTGGGTGGTCAAGGAGGCTGACTCAGTGTGAAGTCATTCCCCAGCCTCAGCCGACCCCCAGGGGCTGTTTCAAAGGTATGCCTGACCAGGCAGGGCAAGCAGGGTTGTTCATGAAGCCCCAGCTAAAGCCCCTTCCAGCCCACCATGATCCAGCAACTCCCAGGGCTGATTGAGGGAGGGTACGCGCCTGAGTTTCAAGACCCCGGATTCCCGTGTGTCAGGTCACCAGGTTGCATGGGACTTGACAGAGGTTATTTCTGGCAGCACCAGGTGGGGGCTGCTGACTTCACTGACGCCACCAGAAAACCAATCTCCAGCAGCTAATGAGTCACCGGCCATGTGCCGCCAGGCTGCCAGGGTGATGGCGTCAGACCCTGTAATTGCCTCCCTGGGTACCGTGGAAACCTGACATCACAGGGATGCATGATGAGGCAGGGGCCTGAGTGTCTGGTTGGGGTCAGAGGCTCCACAGTGGGGCCTCGGGACTGTACACCATTCCTAAGCAAGCACACTGCTGTCCCCAGCACCTGGAGTTATGTGGCTCTGGAGTCCAGGAGTCCACTGACTGGCCAGGGTCTCCACTCTGTGGCTCATGGAAGGTCAAGGCCACTGTGTAGCTGACAGCTCTCTAATGGACGTCCAATCTGCACAGCTGCCAGGGTACTCTGTACCTCCTGCTGCTGGCTGCTTTGCACTTGGACCTTCCAGCTCCCAGTAGTTGATCTATGGGCCGTGCCTCTTACCCTCCCTCAGCTCTGCCATCACTCACTGCATGAGGCACACACACCGTCCAGCAAGAGGTCACTAATCATGATGACCCCAAACCCTCTGTTCAGCCGAGTCTCCAATGCTTGGAACCCATATGGAATAGAGACAGCCATCGGAGGGGGCACCTGTGACTCCTGTCCCCAGAGTCCAGTGCCCTCTGCTCATATGTTCACTCTGTCAGCTTGCCTGCTTCCAGACCAGGCCATCTGCAGGATGGATGGCAGGCCACTCACATCCAGGGCCTGGAGCCAGGCAGGAGCTGGACACAAACACAGGTGCCTTTCAGTGACAAGATCCAGTCCCCAGCCAGTCCGTGCTTCCTGGTTTATGTACAGCTGATCTCTGTGGCACAGGACTTGTGGCCAGTGTTAGCTGAGCCTCACAAAAAGATCAGCTTTTGGGGGGTGGAAATGTGAGATTTGCCTGTTGGACATCTGGGTGACATTGGAGGGCTTGTGTCCCCTCTGCATACAGCTGGCCTGGCTGTCTGTAGTGGGCTCTGCTGGTCACACACCTGAGCCAGGTAGCATGGATCTCCTTTTCCTTTCCCCATCCAGGAGGCTGAATTGTGATGGCCCTGCAGGGTGAGGCCTTAAATAGTCTCTAGAGTTTCTGGAAGAATGGGTTAGAGGCTGGCCCAGACCCAAACACACATCTCCTGTAAGTGGCTACCTGACCCTTCCCAGAAGACCCATGTCCTGTCAGTAGAGACCCTGGTTTTCTGCCTTACTCGCCCTTGATGTCACGACTGCATTTCACCATCAAGACCCCTGGCAGCAGCTGGGCAGTGGTGGCCCATGCCTGTAATACCAGTACTTGAGAGGTAGAGAGAGGCAGGTCTCTGAGTTCAAGGCCAGCCTGGTCTATACAGAGTGAGTTCCAGAGCAGCTAGGGCTGCACAGAGAAACCCTGTCTCAAAAAACAAAAACAAACACAAAAAAAACCCCAAAACCAAAACCAAAACAAACAAACAAACAAAAAAAATCCCCTGGCACCAATAGGAGGCAGTGTGCTGTCTCTCTGAACCCTTCAGTACACAGACAGGCAGACAAGCACACACACGTACACATGTGCACACAGATGTAAACACACATATCCACATATACAAGGCACC
The DNA here is from genome assembly GCF_004664715.2 of Peromyscus leucopus. NCBI lineage: Eukaryota > Metazoa > Chordata > Mammalia > Rodentia > Cricetidae > Peromyscus > Peromyscus leucopus. Next base: position 103,637,181 of record NC_051086.1, read on the forward strand.
AATATATGCATGCCCACACAGTACACAGTGATAAACACACACAAAAAAACTTGTGTGCAAGCTTGGTTCCATGCCTCCTCACCACAGTACACGTACTAAGTATACACACACACACACACACACACACACACGTACACGTACACGTACACGCACACGCCTCACCAGCTGTCTCTCCATGTCCTCGTCCCGGGGAGAGCTAACAAAGATGGTGTTCTGCATCAAACCCACGAAGCACCAGAAAGTGTCTGATTCATCCAAGACCTCAGCCAGGATGGGTGCCACCAGGTCTGACATGCCCTGTGAGTAGCCGATGGCTGGGTTGTACACAGCATAGTTCAGCAGGATCCTCCTGGTGGGGCAGTGGGGAGCAGAGGTGGCTTGACCCATCCCACCCCTGCAGCCATCGGGGCCTGTTGGGCAGGTGCTGGGGCCCCTCCTCCATCTTGGTCTCAGGGGAAGCAGCCCCCAGTGGCAGGTGTCACACATGGCCCTGACTATCTCAAGGGTGTGGGTTACACGCCTTTAATCCCAGCACTCAGTAGGCAGGCAGATCTCTATGATTTTGAGGCCAGCTTGGTCTATATAGAGAGTTCCATGACAGCCAGGGCAGCATAGAGAAACCCTGCCTCTGGTTTCTGGTCTCTGATGGAAGTCAGTGGGACTCACTTTGCAAGGGGTAACAGCATTTGCCAGAGCCCAGAGCAGGGGCTGGACAGGAATGTGAGTCCAACTTTCTTAATGGTTCACTGTCTGTGGCAAAGGGTGGGCTGGCTGGGCCTGGTTTTAGGGACTATTAATTTTGTGTAGTTATTTGCCAGGCTGCGGCAGAATGTCAAGACGGCGGCCTCTGGCTCAGTGTGGCGTTATCAGAGGTGGACCATCATCAGGAGATGAGAGCACACACAGCAGCATGGGGAAATGTCCTTAGTGAGCAGGGGCCAAGCCTGCAGGAGACGATGGATGGGGAAGCTTTGCTGGTACCCTCAACTGGGGCTGCGTGGCCGCTGAGGGGTCAGGAGTAAGGTAGCTCATGGGTCCCCTGTTCTGGTGGAGTGCTGCATTAGCAGCCAGGGAGTCGAAGAGGGCCACAGACCTCCACACGGGGAGGCCAGAGTCACCAGGTACCTCATGCTCTCCACGTTCGGGTTGTCCTCCCCTCGGAAGAACTGGTTGTTCCTATCTGTGCGGACCACGTCTTTGTCCACAGTGAACTGCACATTGCGCCAGAAGGCCCTCTGGTCCTCGGGAGTCATGGAGAGCCTGTGGGGCAGACAGCACTGTCCTGAGGGCAGCTGCGGAAGGGGGTTGTCCTGGAGTAGCCAGGGAGGGGGCAGTACAGCAGACCACGGGAGCCTGGAGTAGCCGCACACTCCAAGAAACAGAAGCCTGTGCTCTGCTGAGCTCCAACCTCTGCTGCTGGGGCTGTCGGCACCAACAGGGTGTGTGTGTGTGTGTGTGTGTGTGTGTGTGTGTGTGTGTGTGTGTGTGTGTGTGCGCGGTGTATTCAAGGCTCTCCTCATGTTAACTCAAGTCCAGCCCCACAGAGGAGAGCTGACTGCAGCCTGTCGGTAGTGAAACCCATGTGGGAGGCAGCCTTCAGCCCTTTAGTCAGGTCCCCAGCCCAGTCTGCAGTTGGTGGACACAGGCCCCTAGTTAAGTCTGTTGAACACATATTCTAAAATCCTTGGCATGTGAACTGAGGAGCCTGGACCAAGGCTCTGAGGGTGCGGTGTAGTGACCGACCGCCTTTGTCCTGCCAATGGTGCTGGCTCTTGGGAGACTCGCGCTCCAAAGAAACCATGGTTCACGGGACACACAGTCAGTGATGGACTGCACCTCTGACTTCCCCGCCGTGGTCTGACGGGACTCCTGGGGCGCAGTGCACCTTTTTTGCTGGATCGCTGCATATTCCTTTCGCTTCTGCTCCCGCAGCGCCTCGCGCTCCTCCGATGTGGACTCGTGGCTATAATAGTGCAGCAGGAAAGGCCAGACCTCCCCCCGGATCGACACATCAATGCCACCAAAGAAAATGGCCTGGAGGAAGCAGCACAAGTTGAGGGGGTGGGGGACAGAGTATAAAACAGGGCAGCTCAAAGAACCCCAAATCCCCAGAGAAGGGTGTTGTGGGGCCTTTGGCGCGCCTCGATTCAGACCCCGGCAATTTGCACATGTTTACAAGGGGAAAGTGCTGGAGAGGCATTCCCATACAGGATACAAACTGGCTCATTTCAATGTCAAAGCCCCCCCGGGGTGGCACTCTGAGATCAACGCGTCATTCTCCTGTCACGGACTAATCCTGGGGGTTTCAATACTTGAGAGTCTGCAGGGCCCACATGGGATCCCCAAACTTGTGGAATTGTCTCCTCAATGAGGCCGCTTGACCGCTTCATCAGTGCACTGAGCAGGACCCAACTCTGGGACTGGCCCTCCGGAGGCGGCGGCCCGCCACCCACCCGCCCACCGTCCCGGCTTGACCCCAAGGGCTCCCCGGAGACTGGCCAGGCGGCCGCGCCATACCTGGCGAAGCTTGTATTCCTCCTCCACCTGGCCCAGATCATTCAGGTGGTTGAGCCAGGCGGACACGTCCAGCCTCCGGTACAGGCTCTCTTCCGGGTGGGTCTCAGAGGATGGCAGCTTGGGCCGTCGGATGGAGAACTGCATGCATGTCCTCTCATCCGTGACCTGCTGGATGGGTGGGAGGAGCCCGGGTGGAGAGCAGGATCTCAGATCTCGGGCTTTTGAAGCCTGGGATGCTGTTCCCAGGATGTCAAAGCCACTCTCTCCTCTGGGAGGAGGGGAGGCGCTATCCCTGAACACAAACTCCTAAATGGCAAGTGTAATTAGACACAATTAAAATGAAAAAAACCTTCATCCTCAAATCGCTCTCCCTTTGCAGCTCACAGCCTCCACCGCCCCCACTCCCTTTCCTGCCCCAGCCGCAAAGAAAACCAGAATTAATACCCCTTACGGCCCAACCTCCCTCTGCCAGGGAGGGCCTGCAATAGACTCCATTCCATCGGCCGCATACAAAGGCCCGCTGTTCGGCGAGCGGGGAGCCAGCCTGTCAGATGGTCTCCATGCGCAGTCACGAGTCCAGGGCGAAACCGCAGCTGACATTTAATTCAAAAATCAAAGGTTGCTCGATGCAGGGGGGCACATGCCTCTATCGTAATAAGGGGAGCCGGCAGGGGCTCTGCGGGTAGGGCTGTAAAGTCAGCCCCCGGCTCTAATAAGCACACACAGTACCTTAAACAGGTGATTAAAGGGCTCTTATTGCCTCTGTATGCAGAATGAGCAAAATATGGCAGGAAGCCTTGTCAAAACATGAGTGTTCAAGTGTCAGAGTGACTTTCAGAAAGACCTGGGCACACATTTCAACATCCGAGCACATTGCTGTCAGCCACTGCAGACCACCAAATGCCACAGTCCTCAGAGGGGAGTCCCTGGAGCCAGACCCGTGAGGAAGGTGTCCCCAGACAGCCCCAGACCCACGGGGTTGGCAGCTGGTAACCTGAGAGAGGTGTTTCCACCCCTCACCCTAACCAACCATGTCCACCCCACCCTCCGCTGGGCTACCTGGTCCCTGAGGTGTGTCTCCGTGCAGAATTTCCATCGCTGGAACACCTCAGAGAGCTTGTCCAGGCCACCGTGGTGGAAGTGAAAAATCTTGTACTGGCTTTCTCGGCTGGCCACCACCAGCTGGCCGCTCGTACAAGCCTCGTCACTACAGGGCCACAGGGTGGGGGGAGGGATGAACGGGTGAACACAGGTTTTGATTTCTGAGTTTAATCAGAGCACGCTGTCAGCCACCTCAGGCAGGAAACAGTGCGTCCCAAGGGAGTCTGGCTGCTTGTGTGAGGAGCACAGTCAACCAGACTCAGCATTCCCTCTACCTAGGAAGCAAAGGCAGCTGGATCCAGGGGTCTCCTGGCACACCATTCCTGAGCTGCCCAGAGACCTGGAGGAGGATGCCAGGGCTGGCTGGATGCAGATCTGGACCCTGCAGGGGTTACTCAACCTCCTCTACCCTCACGGCTGGATCATAAGGGGCCACAGGAGAGGGTTTCCCAAAATCTCCTTCAAGGCTGTCACCTGACCACCTCAGCACCCTCAGGGATCCCTACAGGGATTTTTGGTGGGTGCTGACTTGGACTGATGTGGGAAATCATAGGTAGGAGCAGCGACGGGGGTCTGTGAAGGAAGACCACCTCCATCTGGAGGCCAGTACAGTGCAAATGACCTGTGGGGTCCTGAAGCCCAGTAGCCTGCAGTGCCCATCAGCAGCTCTCTCCTGGTGTGGGCCTTCTTTCCTGAAGGTTAAGCAGGGCATTGGGAGACAGACTGGGGCAGCCTCAAGTGGGATACCGCTGATGACGGTGGATCAGGGATGCAACTGCCAGCATCGACTGGACCAGTTGCAGCCCTCTGCTGCCTGACAGACTGGAAATGCACATGGCTACGTGTGCCTCCCCCATGTGTGCATATGCATACATACACACACATACATGTAGGCACACATACTTACATACATGCTTCCAGGAAGCAAAGGATAGGTTCTTACCTGAAGAAGAGTCGCAGCGAGCGCATGTGGCCCAGGTCCACACGGAACACACCACAGATCTGCTCCAGGGCACATCCCCGCTGTGGCTCATCCCAGCGAGGTGTCTGCAGGAGGCCATTGCTGTCGGGGAACCGCAGGTTGGCATCCGAGCTAGAGGGGGAGCTGGCAGAGCAGGTGGTGTGAGGACCTCATCTCTCCGCTACGCCAGCCCAGGGGAAGGACGGAGAGGGGGTATGTAACCCACACCCCGAGCTTAAACACACAGAACACGACGGAACACGCTTTGCCAGAAGCTGCACCCTGGATGCAGGTGGTTGAACGAATGAGCAGGTTGATCCCATTACTCTCTCTGTGCATGGTGATACTTTGGTTTGAACAGAAAAGCATTATTTTCATGAGGAGACTCCAAGGTACCTGATATGGGGAGGAGGTTGTCAGGATGGCAGACACTAGTGCTCCCACCTCCTAAGTGAACAGAGGCGAGCGACTGAGCCTCTACGTTTTATTTGTGAAGTGACGATAACAACAAGGAGATGTGTGGAATAAGCAACTGTCAAGTGCTTGGTCCCTGTGGCCCGTGAAGGGCAGCTGCCCTGTCACAGTCTTAGACAGTACGGAGCTTCTACCTAGGTGTGGATTTCTTGTTTGTTTCTGAAAAACAATGTTTATGTGAGGAAACACGTGGGCTACCAACATTAACTATACAGCTTGTGTAATGACATGAGGACATGGGCTTGGCCACTTCCTATGTGCTGGGGTGTGTGCACACATATGTGTTGGGATGTGTGCATGCACATGTGCTGGGGTGTGCATGCACATGTGCTGGGGTGTGTGCATGCACATGTGCTGGGGTGTGTGCATGCATATGTGCTGGGGTGTGTGTATGCACATGTGTGGGTGTGCATTTGTGGGTGTGTGCATGTACATGTGCTGGGGGTGTGCATGCATATGTGCTGGGGTGTGTGCATGCACATGTGATGGAGTGTGTGCACGTATATGTGCTGGGTTTTGTGCACGCATATGTGCTGGGGTGTGTGTATGCACATGTGCTGGGGGTGTGCATGCACATGTGCTGGGGTGTGTGCATGCACATGTGCTGGGTGGTGTGCATGCACATGTGCTGGGGTGTGTGCATGCACATGTGCTAGGGGTGTGCATGCGTAAGTGCGAGAGCATGTGTCAAGGCTAGAGTCATTATCAGGGATCTTCCTCCATCCCTCAGGGACCCTGGAGCTCACTGACTGGCCAGACCAGCTGCCCAGCACAGGACCAGGGCTCCTCTTCTCTCTGCTTTCTACAATGCTGAGGTCACAAGTGCATGTCACCAGGCCCGGCTTCTTTATGTAGGTGTGAGGGATCAAACTCAGGTCCTTAAGCACTTTATCTACTGGGCCCTCTCCCCAGCCCTTGTTTTTGTTTTTGTTTTGTTTTTTCAAGATAGGGTTTCACTGTGCAGTCCTGGCTGTCCTGGAACTTGCTCTGTAGACCAGATTGACCTCGAACTCACAGAGATCTTCCTGCCTCTTGAGTGCTGGGATTAAAGGCGTGCGCCACCAACGCCCGGCCCTCATGTGTTTTTATGCCATGATCTTATTACAGGAGTAGAGGGATTACCCGCTGTTCAGAAAATGAAACTGAGGCCCAGAAGGGCTACGTAATTTGCCCAAGGTCACACAGCTAGCGAGTAGTGGAGCTGAGACTGGAACCTGAGCTCTGTCCTCAGTGTGCAGTGTGGCTATGCCACCCCATCATTCTACCGTTCTTGCTGTTGTTTTAGTCCGTGAATTGGCTGCTCTCTGCTATAGCAGAAGATCCAGTGTAAACCCCACAGTGAACAGGTCCCCGGGAAGCTGGTCCAGCCCTCCTCTGTCAGCCATCAAGGAGAAAGCAGGGCCATTCAAACCCTGCACAGTCTCCAGAACACCAGGCCAGTTATGATACAGCTCTCCTTCCCAACCTGTGTCAGGAAGTCAGGCCAGCAGGGTCCCCCCACAGGTCCAGGATGCGCCTCAGTCTTCCTGAGTGGACCCTGCTGCTGCACACTGTAAAGTCCTCGAGGGCCCACAGTCTAGGTGAGAGTCTGCCAAAGGCTGTTTCCTGTCCCACCCTGCACCTATTGATAAGCTGTGTGCAATGTGGCTGGGGTCACTATAACATCAGACTGCAGCACCATCCTCCAACACTTCTACAACCTCCTAGAAACCCACAGAGCAGGCAGCAAGATACTGAGCCAGGGTACAGGCAGAAGGTCCCTGCAGCTTCCTAGGAGTTGGGAATGGAGCAGGAGGTAAGACGTTTTTGAAAAGCAATGGTTATATGAGCAGGCTTCCTGTTGTAATGTCAACCTGGTGACATTCAGGAAAAGGAGAGCTAGGCAGACAGTTAGAATACCAGTGGCTACCCAGGGGCTGGAGGAGAGGAGACACTATGGTGCACAAAACAATACAACCCTCTGTATGACACCACAAGGTTATTTACACACTTGCTCAAACCCAGAGAACAATGCCTTGTGCAAACTGTGGACTTCTGGGTGATAATGATCCATTAGTGTGGGTGCATCCACTGTCTCACGGCTGATGTTGTTGCTGGAGTGGCTGGGTCCCCACGGGACCAAGGACACATGGGAAATCTTCGAAGTTAACCTACAACTCTCAAGCTAAAGGTCTATCAAGCCAGGTGTGATGTGTGCAAGCCCATAATCCTCACACTCCAGAAATGGAGGCAGGAGGATCAGGAGTCTAAGGCTAGCACAACTGAACTACGCAGTGAGTCTGAGGCTATCTCAAAAAACAAATGCACAAACAGATGAGTATTAAACAATGATGATGATAACGAAAATGAACCACCCACAAACTGCAGACGATAAAGACTAATACTGTTAATATATTAAAATGCACATACATTATAGCAATGAATTACACAGGAAAGTCTCAAAAGGAAAGGACAATTTACTGGAGGACATACAAAAGCAGTATGTTCATGTCTAGAGTAATAAAAAGAATTCAAGTGCAAAAGAGGCCATTCTGGGGTGGGTGTTAAATTGGTGATGATTCAAAGATCATTAGCTAGGGGCGGACAGGTAGGTCAGCAGTTAAGGGTGAATAATGTTCATGCAGCAGACCCAGGTTCAGTTCCCAGCACTCACATCAGACAGCTCACAACACTCTGTAACTCCAGCTCCAAGGGATCATCCAGCATCCTCTTCTGGACACTGTGGGTACCCCTGTTCTTCTCTCTCTCTCTCTCTCTCTCTCTCTCTCTCTCTCTTCTCTCTCTCTCTCTCTCATATATATGTATATAGATATTTTATTTCACACACACACACACACACACACACACACACACAACACACACACACACGAACAAAAAGCCAATATTTAAAATCTAAGCCAGGAGGGGTGGCATATGCATGTACTTCCAGAACTTGAGAGGCAAAGGCAAGAGGATCAGGAGTTCAAGTCATCCTTGTGTACATAGTAAGCTGAAGCCAGGGTGGGCTACCTGAGACCCTGTCTCAAAAACAAAAATCAAACAGGCAAACAAACAAATGTGTGTGTGTGTGTGTGTGTGTGTGTGTGTGTGTGTGTGTGTGTACACCGAAGCCCAGGGTTCTCAGGAACACTTTGGCACAGCTTAGAGGAATGCAGGAGACTGGTCTAATTTTTCTGAATGACTTAACATATCGGTGTGTTCCAACCTTTTTATTTCCTTTCTAGAATTAATTCAAGGAGAACAGTCATAAAATCACACGCATGAATAGATACAGAACATCCTACTGGAAAAAGTGACAAAACCCACCAACTAGGAAGAGAAGGGAACTTCCTCAGAAGAGGAAGGACACTGTGTCGTCTATCTACAGTTAACATCAGACTTTGTGGGGAAGGACGGAATTGTTCCCCTCAAAAACAGGAGCTCAGTGGTAAAGAACACTTGTTGCTCTTGCAGAGGACTGGAGTTTGGGTCCCAGCACCCACATCATGGCTCACAATCATCTGCAACTCCAGTTCTGGGGGATCCAACATCTTCTTCTGACCTCCTAGGGCACCAGACATGCACATGATACACAGACATACATGTTGGCAAAACACTCATATACATAAAGTAAATAAATAAATATAAAAGTAAAAAAAAAATAAGCAAGCCAGGAGCTAGGAACTGGCTTCTACTGGTATCCTGTATCCTCCAGTGCCCACCTCACCTCCACATAGGACAGGAAGAGGGAGGGGGAGCCACATAGAATGGTGGGGGAGAGTGCAATGGTCCGAGCTGGTAGAGGATGTGACTGTTTATATGGAGCATCTCTGGGGAATTGTAAAAGAACTCTCAGAGCCCTGAGTACACTGAGCGAGTTTATAGGCTAGATGGTTAATAGAGAGAAACGGACTGCGTCCTTCAGCCATCAAGGCACAACTGGAAAATGAACAACACATTTAACTTCCACCAGAAATAAAGCCATGGCCGGGGACCAGAGTCTGGGCCCCCAGAACCCACATAAAACCCCACATCAACTCAGTGCTTGGGAAGTGAGAAGGGATTCCCGGAGCAAGCTGGCTAGCTAGCTGAGCACAATCACAGAGTGCTGAGTTCCAGGAGGGACCTTGCCTCAGTAAATAAAGAGGATAGCGCTCAGGGACGACACCAGATGTTAACTTCCACATGTGCGCACGTGCCCGCATGCACAGCAAACACACATATATATGTACATCCACAAAAAGGTCTAGAGACAATTTGGGGTCTGCTCTAACAGATCAAAGTCAAGACCCCCACACTGAAAACCATAAGGCAGAAATCAAAGAAGTCAGTGAGCTAAGACACACATCATGTCCACACTGTCACCAAGGGCGTGTGTTGACAAGACGTCTCTATGAGAGAAATTAAAGTCAACTTCTTCATGTCACACCCAAAAATTAACTCAAAATGGATTAAAGACCATAACCTCAAAACTATAAACCTAGAAAATTCCCTGACCACAACCACCTTTAATGAGTCCATGAGATGGCCCAGCAGGTAGTTTCTTGTCCCTAGCCTGACAACTCGAGTTTGATCCACAGGACCACGTGACTCCTGAAGGGTGTCCTCTGACCTCCCTACATGCACTGTGGTTTCTGTGTACAGTCCCAAGCAAATACACAAACATACAAACTAATAAATGTAATTTTAAAATATAATCATAATTTTAAAAAAAAAAAACATGAGGCCTTGTATCAGAAATCTCAAAGATTTTTCTGTTATCTGAGACCTTGGCTTCTTGGGTAGAACCCACACCCTACAAACCACAAAGGTAAAAAGGCAGAAAACTCCTCATCAAAGGGGAAAAGAAAGAAAAAGTCACAGCCTGAAAGAAAATACCCACAAAACACACATCCAACGGAACTCGTGTCCTGGATATTTATAAGGAACTCCAGAGAACCCAGTGTCAGCCAGGTGTGGCGGCCCAGGTTTGTTATCCCGATCTAGGGGGGCTGGGGCAGTAGGGACTGCGGGTTCAAAGGCAGCCTGGGCCAACAAGACCCGGGCCTGCGTGATCAGATACCACACGCCCAGGTGCTGACTAGAAACACGCAAGTCACAGCCACACGGAGGGACTGTATTGCTCCGACTCTGAGAACCAAGACCTAGAACAACACAGCGGAAAGATTAACAGTGTGGTCCATACACCACAGAAGGGGTTCAGTGCAAAGGCTGGGCCACTGCTACCTGGCCAACACAGCACACTGCAAAATGATTACGCTGAGCAAAAGAAGCCAGACCCAAACAGAGTGCACACACTGTGTAATGCCATCTGCACACAAATGTACCCAAATAACTAACCCCAAAGTGAAAGAAACGACTGTGTGTGTGTGTGTGTTACTGGGGACTGGACCCACATCCTTACGCAAGCACTCTCCCACAGAGCTATACCCCAGCCCTCTTTTTACTTCGTTCTTTGAGACAAGGGCTTACTGAGTTTCCCAGGCTGTTTTGAAGTTTCTGTCTTCCTGTGTCTGCCTCCTGAGCAGCTGGAACCACAGGTCTGTTAGTACAGACCTGACTTCCAATGTTGTTGTTGTGTCAAAATATCATCAAGTTTCCTATTGTAAGCATTATTTAGATTTGTTTATGTTACTTTATGTGTTTTGCCTGTATGTATATCTGCACACCACATGCATGCCTGGTACCTGAAGAGGTCAAAAGAGGGTACTGGATCTCCAAGAACTGGAGTTACAGACAGTTGTGAACTCCTATGTGGGTGCTGGGAATTGAACCCAGGCCCTCTGCAAGAACATCCAGTACTCTTAACCACCAAACCATCTCTCCAGCTTCCTCCCTTAAGCATTTTTAGAGCAGTGCTCAGTGGTATTAAGCCAATCACAGCACTATGCAGGCGCTACCTGCCTCCTCCAGAAGACTTGGGTGTATAAAACAGAGGTGCTATGATAGCTATGAAGTTATTTACCATCTCCTTGCTTTCTGGGTCTCCTGCAACATCATCCTACTGTGTACGTGACTTGGCTGCTCCAAGAGCCCCATCTGGGGGGCTGACGCAGCTCTTATCCTTCTGCCACAAGAGTGTTTCACTGAGCACACAAGGCGGGTCCACGAGGCACCATGAGTCTGACCCCACTCCCCTCCAAGACTGAGCGACATTCCATGGCATGGACAGACCACATTTGTCTGTTTGTCTGTCTGCTCTGTCCTCGATGATTCCTTGAATACAAGCACCCCCTCAAGTCCCTGCCATCCAGCCTCTTAGGTGCATGTCCTGAAGAGGGTTTGCTGCATCATTCAATTTTTAGATTTTCTGAGGAAGTACCAGCCCCCCACAAACCCCACCCCACCCCCATTTCCCACAGCAGTGGGTCCACTCCGAACCCCGCCCACAGCATATAAAGGTTCTACCCTCTCCCTGCACTCACCAACACTCGTGAGAGTCTACACTGCTTTTACATTTTCAACAGCCTCGCAGAGTGGGGTGCTCTCCCTGCAGCCTTGGCTTGCTCTCCAAGGAGACTCCTGCACCCCTGCTCAGTGGCTGTTTATCTTTAGGATATCAGTCTCTTATTAGAGATGTGATTTCTAAGGGGTTTTGTTTTGTTCTCCTGTTTTTGTTTTTGTTACACTCTGTGGGTTTCATTTTTGCTTTGTGTTTGAGGTACAAACTTAAAAAAAAAAAAAGCTTCCAATTATGGTTTGCCTATTTTTCCTTCTGCTGCCTGTGCCTCTGTGGCCAGGTTGTAGGTGAGTCACTCGGGACAGGGAAGGTATCAGGAAACCAAGAAGGATGTGCATCTGGGATTCGGTGAGGCTGTAGAGCCATGGACCATGGATGCCAAACGGCCAAACTGCACACTTCAAAATGCAAAGGTCACTGAAAGGCAATGACAGTCCAATGGAGCTTTTAGATTCATTTTATTTTTTATAACTTTATCTAGTTTTTTATTTTTATTTTATATGTAGGAGTGTTTTGCCTGCATGTATGTCGGTGCCCTCAGAAGTCAGAAGAAGGTACTGACCCTGGAACTGAAGTCACAGGTGAGTTGCCATGTAGGTGCTGGGAATCAAATCTGGGTCTCCTCAGACCGATTTACTTTATTTTTAATTAGGCATGCGTGCGTGCGTGCGTGCGTGCGTGCGTGCGTGCGTGCGTGCGTGCGTGCGTGTCCTACATGAATGCAGTGCCTGCAGAGGCCAGAGAGGGCATCAGTTCCCCTGGAGCTGGAGTTACAGCAGGCAGTTGTGAGCTGCCTGACATGGGAGCTGGGAATTGAACTTGGATCCTCTGGAAGAGCAGCCAGTGCTCTTAACCCTGAGCCACTTCTCCAGCCCCCAACAGAAGTTTTCAAACACCCACCAACATCTACCTAGGCTCACTACCAAATTTCCAAGCATCAGGAGTTGTTTCACATATCATGGCAAGGTCATATGGTACCACATCATTAAGCTGTTGTAAAAAGTTTCACAAAAGTATTTAATAACCAGAGAAAATGTCATAGTATACATCAAATAAGGAACATGAGATTCAGTGCGGTCACCATGGCTTCATATATAATACAACCTTGCACATCTATTTGCATACATATGCTGTGAACGTTACAATAACGTCTCTAGACGGCACAATTAGGATTTGCTCCCATCTTCTTCTTCATTTGTTCAGGTTCCTAATGGGAGTAGTGTATCATTTTGATTGTCAGAAACACTAAGCTAATCTGCTATGTTCTTATCTTGGTTGTTTGTTTTACAGGAAGCCTGAATTTCCATTTATATTAGAAAACAAAACGATAATTTAGAAAAGGAGGAAAAGGAGCCAGGCCTGCAATCCCAGCTCCAGGGGAGGTGGAGGCAGGAGGATCAGGAGTTCAAGGTGATCCTCAGCTACATAGCTCAAGCCTGGGCCACATGAGACCTTGTCTTGGACACAAGAAGTAAAGAAGGGGGAGGTGTGTAGAGACACTAAGCTGTTGCCAGGGCTGCGGGTCTCCAGTCCCCTGAGGCTGAGACCTTTGACACCAAACTGGAGTGATTCTGCCAACCCTGTTCATGAACAAAAGACACCAAGAATGTCTCCACATGTCACACATGGGAAAATGCAGCACAGGATGGGTGGCCACGTGACTCAGGAGACTGGTCTTGCCGAGTCGAGAACCTAGTCAGGAGGGGAGCCAACCCTGTCCAAGTAACAGCTCTGGGGTGGAGATATCATTGCTCCATTCATTCTGCACACCCAGCTCAGGAATGCCTGCAGTCCCTGTGGTCGCCAGGACCGGTCAGGCTCTTCTCTCTTTTCCCTAATTTGTTTCCTAGGGCTGTGGTTAGAAACAGCCACCAGAGCCAGCTGGAAACCACAAGAGAGAATCTTCACAGTTCTGGGGACCAGGAAGGGGAGACCAAGGTGTCAGCAGGGCCACACACTGTTTATAAAAATCCAGGGAAGGTTCCCTGGATGGAGACACCCAGCATCCATCCAGGGACAAAGCAACCCGGTAACAATCTCAGCTGCCTTTCTGCAAACATTGACAGGTTGACAGTAAATTGTACATGGAAATACAAAGGATTTGGAGGAGTCAGGATATAAGAAAACAGGGAAGCAGGATCTTCCTAAACCCAAGAACTTACAAAGCCACAGTTGTCATGATGGTATCGTCCCACTGTACGGGGAAAACACCAGCAAATGAAGCAGAACCAAGGGTCAGATGCAAGCCCTGATGTTGAGTCAATGGGTCCCGAGAACGTCCTAACAATCCAACATGGGGGAGATCAGGCAAACATCTGAAATACAACCCGGGATAGCCAGACTCCCACACACAAGTCAAAGAGATGAGGACACATCTCACAGTGCCACCAAGATTAGCCAAAGGCTGGAGAGACAGCATGCTGGGTGAGCAAGCATGAGGATTTGGAACCCTAGCAGCCATGTTAAAAAAAAGAAAAAAGGAAGACACAGTATGATTCCATTTATACAAAACATCCAGATTAGCCAATCAAGAGAGAGAAAATAGACCCTTAGTCGCTGTGGTCTAAGCGGACAAGGAATATGGCTAGCTGGCATGGGGTTTCTCTTTGGGGAGATGGCAAGTTCTGGAATTAGACAGCGAGACATTTGTGCAGCTTCAGGAATGGACTGTGTACCATGGGAGTCTTCTCACACTGCATGGATCTTCTCCCACAGAGATCCACTCTCCAGAGTTACCTGAACTAAGCTAACCTCAGAAAATATTTTTCCTATTCTACAACACCTTCTGACCATCTCCGCTGACCTCAGGACAATGGGCACGGTGCCGTATGCAGCTTCCCATCGACAGGGGATGAAGCGTTGAGCCAGCACCATGTGGGTTGTTCAGTGGCAGGAGCAGAGGAGACCAGCCATTGGGAGAAGAGGTCCTGGGGGTGGGAGAGCGAGCGGGCAGTCCCATGGGGATCAATACGTGAGCTCATCAAGGCACGACGAAAAGCAACTGTCCCTTTCATTTGTCCTACTGTGAGACACGGCCCCCAGGGGAACAGAAACATAGCTTGCTGATTAATCACTCAGTTCAGCTCCCCTCCTGGTGTCCTGTGGAAATGACTTCAAACTGCAAGTAATTTTATATTAAATTACCCCTCAGTATTTGTTAGTTGATTGATACTTGCAAATAATAAATATATTCATTTTTTGGTGTGGTTGAAAATTCACAAAATAGGGCCAGAGAGAAGGCTCAGTGGGTAAAAGATTTGCCACGCAAGTGTGGAGACCTGAGTTTCAGTCCCTACATCACACATAAAGTCAGACTCGGTGGCACATGTCTGTAACCCCAGTGTTCCTAGGACAAGACTGGAGGCCGACAAGGGAGTCCCTGGAAGTACATGGCTCAGCTAGCCTGGTGTGTGCAGCGACGAATCACAAGAGACTCTGGCTCTAACGAGGTGGAAGGCAGAGGGACAGCTAACCTTGTTCTCTGACCTCCGTGGGTGCTCCATGTCATGT
The DNA here is from genome assembly GCF_004664715.2 of Peromyscus leucopus. Lineage (NCBI taxonomy): Eukaryota > Metazoa > Chordata > Mammalia > Rodentia > Cricetidae > Peromyscus > Peromyscus leucopus. Next base: position 103,652,183 of record NC_051086.1, read on the forward strand.
GTGCACATGCACCCCCCCCACATAAACAAAGACAAACAACTCACAAAACACTGAGAAGCAGACTCACAGCCTGGTCCGGGCCACCCCAAGGTCTCTCTGAACTGTTCGGTGACTGCTCCCCAAACCCCATTTCTATGACTATACACAATTGATGACTCTTCCCACATGGTCTGTAGATATAACCGTCTGGGGATATAACTAGACTCTGTGTTTATCAGTTCTGCACCCTTGGAGTCAACCAAGCACGGGTTGAAAACATTTGAAAAAGGACCGGGGTATAGCTCAGTGACAGAAAATCTGTCTAGCACATACAAAGCCCTGGTCCTCAGCCCCTCCCACACACACCAAGAAAATATTTTGTAAAAAAAAATATCCCGTGTCCCCTGAACTCGTACAGATTCTCTTTTTGGTCACTACCCCATAAACAGCACACACAGCAGCTATCTTCATAGCATCTGCACATATGAGAGTCCGTGAGTCCCACGTGGGTTCTGTGCAAACAACACGCTACTGTATATAAGCTCCAAGCATTTGCAGATTTGGGGATCCCTGCCTGGGGTCCCAGCCTCCATCCCCTGTGGGACTAGAGGGACACGGACCTACTTTATGTTATGAGCCAACATCTCTTTGGGTCAGTGCCACCAAGAAAGGTGTGAGGACAGGCCACACCCAAGGAAGCTGGTTAGAGAACTGGAGTGTGGTAGAGTCAGGCGGAGCATCCAAAGGCTAGGGGCGTGGCCTGTGATGGGTTTATCCTGGAGGTGGAGGCAGGGGAGCAACCCTGGCAACTTTGAGGAGTGTGGAGGGCACAAGGCATTCTGGGAGAGGGAAGAGGACAATGAGTGCAGGAAAGAACCGCCCAGGTGAGGCTCTGTGGTATGACGTGTGTGTGTGTGTGTGTGTGTGTGTGTGTGTGTGTGTGGTGTAATGATTGTGTGTAGTGTAGTATGTGTGTATGTAGTTTCTGTGTAGTGTACGTGTGTGGTGTGTGTATGTAGTTTGGGTAGTGTGTATATGTAGTCTGTGTTTAGTGTGTATGTATGTGTAGTGTGTGTGTGAAGTGTGTATGTATGTGGAGTGTGTATGTGTGTGTGGTGTGTGTGTAATGTGTATGGAATGCATATATGTGTGGAGTGTGTATGTACAAACTACAGAGTGTATGTGATGTGTGTGGGGAGAGTGTCTCTGTGTGTGTAGTGTGTGTGTGTGTAGTGTGTGTATGTGTGTGTGTTCAGTGTACGTACATGTATGAGCAAGCATGTGGAGACTGGAGGTAGACATCAGGAGGCAGTCCTCCAGTATCACTCGCCATCTTAGTTTTGGAGACAGTCACTCGCTGAACCTAAGCTTACCAACTGGCTAGAAGAGCTGGCTGGCCAGGGAACTCCCATCTCTGCCTCTTCTGGGCTGGGTTACAGATACGCGTGGCTATACCTGATTCAGACTTAGGTCCCCACGCTCGCAAAGCAAGCACTTTACTGACAAGAAACTGAAAAGTGTCACCCACGGGACTGAAGTGGGGACTGGGGCCAGCAGGTGTGCCCAAGCACGTGGCTGCCAGTTGCCAGAAACTGGGCACAGACAAGTGTCCACTGGTGGAAAGCACACGGACAGAATACAGTGGGGGGGGGGCTGGGACTCGGGTAACAGCACTGGCCTCCAAGCCTGATGAATCTGATGCCTGGGACCCGCATAATGAAAAGAGAGACCCCACCTCTGCTGGTCGTCCTCAGACACACACTGAACGTAAACAACCAACCAGAGAACAGTGTGTGATGGTTCATCCAACATCAACCTCAGGATTTACAATCACCATGGAAACACACTGCTGGGCGTGCCTACATGGGTATTTTCAGAGAGGTTTAAGCAAGGAAGGCAGGCTCACCCTGAATGTGGGCAGCCCCACCCCCCAGGCTGGTGTCAAAGAACGATAAAAAAGGAGAAAGTGAGCACCAGAGCTGTGACCTGCATGGCTTTGGGCCTGACCTCACTAGGGTGACGGGGAATTGAAATGACAGTCACAGACACAGTAAAGCTGGGATCAAGAGGGCTGTGCCCTCTGACGGAGACCCAGCAGCAGCAGCTGGGAGACTTGAGCAGGTTTAAACACAGCACAAACCAGCGGATGGGTTAGCGGAGCAGCCTCAGGCTGCAGTCACCTGAGAAATCTGTGGTTGGTATTTTCTGCCCACACTGTCAACATCCCAACAGTGTTGCTGTTCCCCTGAGCCTGAACCGGGGAAGCCCTGCCATCCCTATGGTTCTGAGGCACTAGGGTCCTTGACATGGCCATGCTTACATCAACCATACACATTCCCTCGAGACTTCTGCTCCCCACACACCAGCATCCATCTCTGTCTGCTTCCTGACTGTGAACATCACGTGACCAGCAGCCCCAGGCTCCCACTGCCGTGTGGCCCCTGCTGTGATGGACTGTGCCTTCAGACTGGGAATCCAAACACACCCTTTCCCCATTAAGTCGCTTTTGTCAGATGTGTTGCCATAGCAACGGGAGAAGGCATCACTATAGGGTACCTATACAAACACTATTTAGCCTTAAAAGAGAGGAGGTTCTGACACTTGAGATGCACCACAAGGTTGAGAGGACCAGATCCGGTGTGATAATAATGCTCACAATTCTACTGACCGGAGGTCCCTAGAGGCACCAAACTCAGAGAGAAGCCGCAGAGTAGGGGCAGCCAGGGCCTGGGGCAGTGAGGACGAACGTTCAGTGGGGGTGGGTTCCAGCTGGGGAAGATGAGAAAGCTCTAGAGTGGGGCCAGCTGGCAGTGCACGTGGAAGCAGCTAGTGTGTCTTTCGTCGTGGTGAAAAGGGGGAGTGCTTTAGAGGTCCCCTTTTCTCTGCCCAAAGCACCATCCCTCACCTTCCCTCCACCTTGGCCTGGTTGTGGTCAGGCATGACACACATGAGCAGTAGGCATGATCAATGCACAGGCGTCACAAACTGCTGCTTGGGGATGGCTGGAAGAGGAGAACGGAGAAGCAGGCAGTGGGAAGAAGGCCAGCCACCTTCTCCTCACCAGGCCTGCGAAGCTGTCTTCCTAATTCCCAGTTCAGCCTGGGTGGGGGAACCTGCGCATGCTTGGAGCACCTCCCAAGGCACTCACATCTGGGGAAAGGGATGCTTATGGGAGAAGCTACTCTGCTCGGCCTCTCTGGCGTTCTGTCTTCCCCACAGGCAGCAGGAGAGAGAAAAGCTACTGGCCAAATTACTCAGAAGTCTCCGAACACCCAGAAAACCTAGCTCTGCCGGGAACCTGAGCTCCTGGTAGAATCTCCCTGGGCTGGATGGCTGAGCTCTTGGTGACCAAACTCTGGGCCGCAGGAATTTCTGCCAAGCCAGGTCCTCTCTGGAAGCCCTGTCTTCCAAAGGGCCTATGAAAGGGGCGCCTGACCCAACCAGGTGTTCTTGGGCGGGACAAAAAGACTGGCAACTGGAATGTTCTCTCAAGTTCCAGTCTCTGGTTTCAAAGGATCAATGAATGGCAGTGATGCGGAGGAGAGGAGACCGGAGGGCAGGGGCGAGTTCACCCGGAAGTAGAGAAGACAAAGGTTTCTTTTTAGCCTGATATGTTTTTGGCATAAGGTCCCCAATGTCCCTAAACCTGTCCCAAGCAACCCAGAAGCTGTCGCTGCAGCGCTGGGCACAGGCATGGTCCCCCGAGTCTACTCTCTGGTGACCCAAGGCTTACTATGGAACTGTTAGGGGCCAAGTGGAGACCTGGAGGAACTTCTGGGATTCAGGGTGGCAGCAGTTACCTGCCTCCCAGAAAGGCCTTTCTGCAACTTTCCCCAAGGTGATGGCCAGCCAAAAGCATGGAGGACCAGCATGCACTAGCCTCACATGACTGGCTAGCCCACCATGGCCAGCCACCAACGTGGACCTTACTATCTGTACCCTGGAGTGACGGCCATAATGGAGAATGACCAGCGCTCACAGAAGAGAGCCTTCCCAGGCTTATTCTGTCCCTCCTACCGCCGCCGCCGCCGCTGCATTAGGACACTTGCTGTCAGACAGGGAAACTGAGGCCCTGGCTCCCACATTCTGTGTCCTTTGGGGCTGGCTCTGGTCAGGAAGCCAATGAAAATGTGGGAAGAAGAGCCAGTTAGACAAAAGGAGGCAGGTGAGGTGGGCTCAGAGCGGTGAGGAATGTGGGCAGTGTGGTTCCTGGGAGAGGAGCAGCAAGGTCCTAGCTAGTTCTAGGTCAGCCTGATACCATCTAGTTATTTGGGAAAGGGAATCTCAACTGAGAAAATTCCCTCATCAGATCGGCCTGTGTGCAACCCTGTGTGAGGCATTTTCTTGATTAATGATTGATGTGGGAGGGTCCAGCTCACTGTGGGTGGTGCAACCCCTAGACAGGTGGTCCTGGGTTACATAAGAAAGCAGGCTGAGCACGCCACAGGGAACAAGCCAGTAAGTGGTGTTCCTCCATGGCTTCTGTTTTAGTTCCTGCCTTGAGTTCCCTCTGTAAAGGGTAGCAATGTGAAAGTGTAAGCCAAATAACCCTTTTCCTCTCCAAGTCGCTCTTGGCTATGGTATTTACCACAGCCGCAGAAAACCTAGCTAGAACAAGCAACATCATGTGCTCACGTCTTCCCAATGAAGGTGAGTCCCGTGCAAACACCAGCTTAGGAAACTGAGGCTAGAGCAGCAGGGATGGAACAGGCCCGGCTGGACCACAGATCGCCCCTCCCAGGGCAAGCTGGTGAGGCTGGGAGATGGCCAAAGTTTTACTTAATTCTTTCCTCTGACAGGGTCTTTTCACCCATCAGCTGATGGCCTGGCTGCCTGAGGGAGAGAGGCAGAAGCCAGAGGGGCCTCAGCAGGAAAACACCCGATATTTAATCCAAGAGTGGGTTTTTTTTTTTTTTTTTTTTTTGTTTTTCGAGACAGGGTTTCTCTGTGTAGCTTTGCGCCTTTCCTGGAGCTCACTTGGTAGCCAGGCTGGCTCGAACTCACAGAGATCGCCTGGCTCTGCTTCCCGAGTGCTGGGATTAAAGGCGTGCGCCACCAACGCCCGGCCCAAGAGTGGGTTTTAGAAACGATGATTTTCATTCTCCCCGTGTCTGTGTGGTTAGCCTCCTCATATGTACATACATCACAAGTGCTCCTGGTGACCCTGGAGGCCAGAAGAGAGTGTCAGTCCCCCGGGACTGGAACTGTGGACAGCCGTGAGCTGCTGTGGGCAAAGAATGGAACCAGGGTCCTCTCAAGTGCACTTAACCTCTGAGCCATCTCTCTACCCCCCCCCCCCTTTCTGAGCCAGGGTTTAATATAGCTCAGGCTGGCCTTGAACTTGTGATCCTCCTGCCTCTGCCTCCTGACTACTGGGATTAAAGGGGTGTTCCCACATGCTCAGCAGCCTAGGTGTTTCTGCTGCCGATAAATTCACTCTTTTTGTTTGTTTTTGAGACAGACAGGGTTTCTCTGTGTAGCCTTGGCTGTCCTGGAACTCACAGAGATCCAGTTGCCTCTGCTTCCCGAGTGCTGGGATTAAAGGCGTGTGCCACCACGGACTGACTGGCTGATAAACTCACTCTCGATGCTCCACCTGCTGGAATATTCTGGCTTGACCTAGCTCATCTGACTTCTTCCCCAACACGCAGAGCCTGGCTGGGTCCCACACTGCAAGCTTCTCTGAATTCCTACCTGCACTTGGACCCTCTGTGACCCCTCTGTGACCCATCCTTTACCAGGTGAAGGCACCAAGCCCCAAGGCCTTGGGAGACAGTCCCCAGTGTGTTCCATGTGCAGGCCTCAATCAGAAGAGGCTGAGATGGTGGAGTTGCTGGGGTGGGCAGAGCTGGCAGTGAGCCCTCCATCCTAGGGGTCCCCTTCTCACTCTGACTTTGACACCCTCCCTGGTATCTCTGCCATTTACTGAGGGGTCCCGCTCCCCCAGGCCAGGATGGCATCTTCAACATTATATAAATTTAGCTCCAAAAGCCTGGCATAAGGGGGCATGGAGAGAGGAAAGGTTGGTCTCTTGGTGACACAGGGAAGAGGTGCTGAGTCTTGCACACAAAGCCAAGCTAACCATTCCAAGCAAAACTGAAGACTGTCAGCTGTAATTAACATCACACATGCACACACACACACACACACACACACACACACACACACACACACACACAGGAGCAGTGGATCAATCCACCCACTGGGCTAGGCCCTGCAGCTTTCTGCTGACCAGTCCCTCGCTACGGTGGCTGCTGAGTGCTCAGCCAGCCATACCCAGGAGGACAATCAGTGCAGCTCCCAGGACAGCAGGTCAGAGCAATAAACCTCTGCTGCCATGGTGGGGTTTGCATGCTTTCCAGGGCCTCGGTGCTAGGAAGTCCCAAGGGAACCCTGTGCCGCTTGGCTTGCGATGTCATTTCTGACAAGTGGAGACGGGAGCAATCTGCGAGAAGCCGGCCTGATTCTGCCACTTCAGCCCTTAGACCCTTCCACGGTCCAGCCTGGAGAGCCACCCGGCTATCCCAGGCAGGATGGCTGCAGGAAGAGAGGATGAGTGTGAATAAATCACAGCTCTTTACAGGATGTCGCGCTCTGGGAGTGAAGCTGCGGCAGCCGGCAGAACAGCATCCCAGCTCCAGCGATTACCGTGACACCACGTGGGCACGCGCGGGGCTAATTATGAAAGGTGTAAATCACAGACGGGGAGAGACAGGCACATCACTCAGGTTTATTGCCCACACCGTTTAGGAAAAGATAACCGGGCCGGCCTGCCTTCCCCTTGCCAGCCCAGCTGTAGGGTGGGTGGGTGGACGGTGGGGAGGGCTGTGCCTTCATCTGCAATGGAGGAGAGAGAAAAACTGCCATCCTCTCGGGGACCGTTTTTATTTAAATCTTTCCTTAGTCCAGTCGCGTGACCTCACCCATTCCCCAGGAAAACGAAGAAACCTTTCATTCAGCATGTCCAGTGTGCTTCTGGTTTGTGGGCCACACATGTGTCACTGCAGGCCCCGCCATCCACACGAGATGCTGTCGTGGCTATTAACTGGCATCATTCATTACCGGCTAGAGACCAGCATGGCAGGAATCATTTGCTTTTTCTTTTCCCTTAAGGCATTTGCAAATATGCTTGGAGGCTAAGAGACGCCAGTGCGTCTAATAAATAAAGCAAAATAATTAATAGCCCGCTTGGTCTGGAGACTGTCCCCACAGCTCCTTCGCTGGGTGGTTGAGTTCCCATCTCATCTCTGGAATATGCTAAGTTCCTGACTATATGGCACCATCATTCTGAGCTCAAAAAATCAGGCTGTTGAGATGGCAGGTAAAGGTGATTACCATCAAGCCTGAAGACCCAAGTTCAATCCCCAGAACTCACACTGTAGAAAAGAAGAACCAACTAAATTTGTCCTCTGACCTCTGTATGTGTACCTGGGGCATGCACACTCCCTCTCTCCACCCCAACATGAAATAAAATTGTTTTCAAAAGAGTGAAAAGTCAAGTTGAACAGCTCCAATTTTACAGAAATTATCACAGACAAGCATTTATTTCTGAACTTATATGCTCTTGTGGGCTCTGTGTGCACAGCCCAGGTGTTCACAATGACACCGAGGACATTTTGTGTGACACACAAAAAAAATGAGGAATGGGACACATTTTATCGTGAGTCAGTCCTTGGGTAAGGTGGACTGATGAAGCCCTTCCTGGTGGTACCTGGTGCTGGCCAGCCAGAGAAAGCCAAGAACACAAGGGGATGAGGGAGACCTCATGCTCCGAGCCTGTGGCATCCTCAGGGTCACTATCATGAAGACTTTTGAAATGAAGCCACACACCTGTCAAGACCTGGCTGTCAGTGTCACATGCCAGGACAGGGTGGGAGGAGAGGGCAGGAGAGAGGGTGGATGCTGATGTCACAAACAGGCCAATGCATGGTGTCCTGCGGTCTCTGCAGAACCAGAAACTCAGAAATTACCTAGAGGCTCTGGGCCCACAGCGTTGTTCTGCTACAGCATCAGGAATAGCACCCAGTGGATGATTGTTAGCCCCAAATCACACCATCTCACTCAGACCAGGAGAGGACCCTAGTACCTCTTCACACCCAGTGAGGGCTCACCCTGGCTGGTACAACCACCAGCAGTGAAGCCCAGAGAACAGACACACAACCACCAGGTTGTGAGTGGCCCACACAGGTCACTGTGTTCTGCATACCAGCCCTACAAAGGACTCCTGCATCTCCCTAGACCAGGCCACAGAGTTGAACTCCCCATGTCAATGACTCTGGCCTGGAGGCTCCTGGGAACCTCTATGGCCTCCGAGTGGGTTCCATTGCTTCGCAGAAACGACTAATCACCACCCAGGCTGGTAGTTTCCCAACTTTTTGTGACGTTCCCCTAGGCAATTTAAAAATGGTATGAATACTAATAATAATTTGACTAAATTTAGGTGCTCCCCTTAGGCACTGATTAAATTTCATGAACTCTTTTTCAGGTGCTCAGCCCAAATTCCCCCTCTTTCTCTGTTTCAGTCAAACTGGGGACTTGCTGACCATCCTGCAGGGTGAGTGAATTCCACCCAGTGGGCAGAGCGCTCCTTCCCAGGCAACACCACCAAGAGAGTCTGGGGTCAACAGTGCAGTCAGAGTGTAGGATGCATGGCCAGGGCCAGGAGACCCAGGTTTGTTCAAGTAAAGAGCATGCGGTCCCGGAGCCTGCAGGTGCCAAAGGACTGGAAGATTACCAGGGGGATCTGTTGGTGTCCATGTGAGGGGAGGAACTAGCTGGGACTCTCTCGGAGGGAGGAAGAGGGACTAAAAGCCAGAACCTTCTGGATTCTAGGCATCAGGGCTTTGGACACTCCTTAGCTAGCCTAGATTCACAGGAACCACCTCCAGGGGCTTTCAAGGCTGAGACAACCAGGCCTCACTGGCTCATCTCAACACATCTTGACTTCCCAGTGACACATTTGCCCCTCTCCAACTGGGACCCAACTGGGACCCTGGGGGTTGACCTTGAGTATACCTAGGGATGACCTGGACCTTCAGGTGCCAAGACAGGTATGACAGGACCCAAGGTGGCCTAGGGGGCTGTGGTCTGCCACATCCATCCCTGAAGTGCCAGCAACCCCTAGAGTCTTGTTTTCTGGATGGGTCACCAGCTGTTTATTTACGGTCCTTCTTTCTTCCCTCCCTCCACCCTCCTGTTTCCTACACAGTGCTGGGGGTGGGGCCAGGGCTCCCCAGGGCTCCCCCGCGCTCCTCAGCTGTCTTGGAGATTCTACTGCTGTGCTAAAACACCATGATCAAAGGCACTCATGAAAGAAAGCATGTAAGTGGGCTTACTGTTTAGAGGGTCAGAGTCTGTGACGGCAAAGAGAATCACGGCAGCAAGAACAGCTGGAAGTTCAGAATTTGATCCACAAGCAGGAGGCAGAGAACACACTGGGAACGGCGCCAGCCTTGACACCTCATAACCCACCCCAGTGACACTCCTCCACCAACAAGGCCGCACCTCCTAATCCTTCTCAAACAGTTCCAGCGACTGGGGACACCAAGCATTCAAACATATGAACCTGTGTGGGACATTCTCATTCAGAGCCCCACACTAGCCAAGTGCTCTAACCGCTGAGCTGCCCTCCCAGTCCCCTACCTCCACTGCCTTTTCAAAGTTCTTTTTATTTTTATTTTGAGACGCTCGATTCTCAGTAAGTTTTCTGAGCTACCCAGGATTCAAACTTGCAATCCCCCTCCTCTACCTCCTGAGTAGCTGAGGTTACGTGAGTGTCATTGTGCCTGGCTCACACTCCTTTCACTTCCACTCACACAACGGGCAAGTTAAATCTTTCACAGACCACCTATGCACGAAGCAGATAAGAATGACCCCAGTCAGGAGCCTTTCTTCCTCCTCCTGTATCCCTGGGTTGGTTTCAGGACAGACACCATCACCAGGCACTGAGACACTGCTTGACTTGGCTCAGAACATTTAGGATCAACCGAGACAGGGTCATGACTAATAGAACATTCTTAGAGAAAGACAGCTGTGTGACAGCCAGGGTAGTTCCCAGCAGGCTGGCTCCTGGGCAGTCTGGTCGCTCCAGCTCAGAGTGTCCCTGCAATGTATCCAGAGAAGCAATTCTATGCCAGGGGCTCTGGCAGCCGGGGACAAGGTGGGCACCTGTCTTTCTTGGACACAGATGCCCCAAAAGGAGACAGCGATCGAGAACCAAGTAGGAACATATTCAGAACCATCAGTTGTACAGAAATGCAAAGGAAGCCGGGTGCCACCTGTCATTTCAGCAATGGAGGGGACTGGGGCAGGGAAGCTGTGAGTCCAGCTGACTGCGATACATCACGAAACTCTGTTTCAAAAACAGATAAAACAAAAAAGAAGCACAAATGACTTTTTACCCACTATCTAAGCACAGATGAGCAGAAGTCATGCTGGGGGGGGGGGGCTACCACAGGACGAGCAGTTCCTTGCCCTGGAAGGCATGAAGCAGCCACAACTTGCTGCATCTCGGTTGTCACGGGGTCCATGTGCTCACAGTCACCGAGACAGACGCTTAAGAGTATGTGGCCTGAAGCTCACGGACTCCTGCCTTGCTGTCACTGGGCTTTGGCCTGACTGGGCCCCACCCTTCTATCTTCTCCAGCAGCAGGGAGCACAGGGCTCTGCAGGACACGCAAGCCCAGCACACACATGTGAATGCACAAAGGCATCAGAGAAAACAGCAACAGGACAGCATCGCCCCGCATCACCACGAGATTGCTTCAGGCAGCATATCCAGGATGCTGCCCTCAGATGCCGGTTTAAAACCTTCACAACAGATAACCCCCCCCCCACACACACACACACACACCCCAGATGCTGCTTCCCTAAACACAGTTACCTTGGGCGTGTGGTCATGGCTGTATAAATACACAGAGCCTGTGTGCACACAGGAGCTTGTGTGTGCCTTTGTGAGGTGTTATCTATTAAAGCTTCAGATGCATTCATAGGCTGTGTCATATCTTCACGCACATCTGCACTTCTCCACAGCCAGGACTCAAACTGCTCACAGTTACCTGGCAACCGTCTCAGACTAGGCTGGAAGTGCCCTGCCCTGGCCTGTGTCTCTGGAAACCACGAGAGGAAGAATCTTACCTGTGGGCAAGCTTCAACACAAACGTGGCCATCAAAGACAAGCAAAGGGCAGGAAGCAACTGGGTACCCGCAGAAAGGGTGTGGTCAAGCTGAACGCCACACAGTGAGATGCTACGTAGACATGAAAAATGACAGCCAGAGAGAAGACAAATGGCATGGGGAGAATTCCTGACAGAGCATGGCTGGAATACCACAGGACAGAGCCCCATGGTCCCAGGGGAGTGATATGATCACCATGAAAAACAATGGACATGCTCATGGGTTCTGGTGTTGTGGGATCCAGGTGTTACGGTGCCAGGCACAGCCCCTCAGAGGGACTGCTCACATCTTCCTGCACCACATGCCTATGTGAGAATTATCACAGTGGAAACACACACACACACACACACACACACACACACACACACACACACACACACACAGTGGGGCTGGGGAGACGGCTCAGTTAGCAAGGCGCTTGCCCACATGAGCATGACGACCTGTATCCTGATCCCAGCAACCATGCAAAGTGACAGGTGGTGTAGCACGAAGACACAGGAGGGTCCCTGGAGCTTATTAGTCAGCCTAGCTGAATCAGTGAGCTCCAGCTTCAGTGGGAGACCCTGCCTTACTTAATAATTAAGATGGAGGCGCGGGGAGACAGGCTGAGTCAGTAAAATGCCTGCTGGGAAAGCAGAAGAACTGGAGTCGGGAGCCTTAGAATCCAGGTGGAAGGCCAGACATGGCAGCACATGTCTGCATCCCAGCCTTGGCAGGCCCGGAGACAGGGGCATCCCTGAAGCACACTGGCCAGCCAGCCCACCCAACTGCTGAGCTTTAGGTTCAGTGAGAGACCCTGTCCTCATTGTGCGAGGGGCAATACAAAGACAGAGGGCAACAGAGGATGATGCCAGGTCTGGACCTCTGGTCTCACACAGACATGTGCGTGCATATACCTGTATACCCATACACTATGCACCACACATATACACACCTATACACATATCACACACATTTACACACACACACACACACACACACACACACACACACACACACACCCCAAAGTCATCAACCCACAACATCAACAGGAAGCTAAAACAATAAGCCAATGTCACATCACATAGAGGCTGGCCCTGTGAACTCTGGTCCTCCTGTGGACTGACTGGGGTTGCCCATCTGCACCACCATACCCGGTTTGCCTTTCACGGTGTTGGAGTGGAACCTAGGGTTTCAGGCATGGTAGGCAAGCACTCTGTTAACTGAGCCACACCACGAGCCCTGTAACCTTATTCTTAACAGAAAACAGAACCAGGCTCAATAGCCCAGTCCTCGCCACCAGCCACCCATCCCGGCTGCCGCCAGACCTTCAGAATTTTCTGTCTTCAGATGCTGAACAAATTTCTGTGGCAGTGACATGGTGTTTTTTCCCTGGGCCACCTGAACAAAGGACCAGAGCCAGGGAGCTGACAGATATAAAGGTGCCTCCGCTGATCTGGGAAGGCCCTTGCTGCCATCTCGGCTTCCCGATGCTCACAGGCAGCACTCAGCATGCTCCTTAACTCACAGGGGCAGGGCTCAAGTCTCCCTATGTCTACATGTCCGTTTGTATCCTGTGAGGACAAGCTCTGAGCTCAGGCCCACTTCCATCCAGGATGATCTCATCTTCCTCTTTCTTTGACCATTATCAGCAAGGGTCCAATTTCAAAAGATGGTCACACTCAGAGGCTCTGGCTGGCTGTGCATTTGGGAGGGAGGCTATCCCACCCACTGGACAGAGGAAGTGAAGACTTATTTGATGTCTCCACCTTGGTTCCAGGAAGTGACGGGGACAGCTCCTAGTTTGGTATAGGTCAGTCCGTCTCCTGTGCCAGGTGAGCACCTCCCCTTCTCCCTGCTAGGGAACACCCATCTCACGCCCTGGGATCGTGCTCTGGCTAAGAAGCCAGCAGACCAATGTCCTTGCGGAAGCCATCTTTCATTGACCTCCGTTTCCCTCTCAAACAACGTTTCCGTTGTAAACTGTGCTAAATGCTATTTAGTAGCTAATTAACTTTCCTGTGAAGACCTCTCTAATTGCATGCTCTCCCCGGCTCTGCCTGTGTCCTGGGGGACCCCAAGCTGTCCAGGGGCATTTGTTCTGCCTGCTCCCACCTTCCCGGTGCAACTTCCAGCCTGACAACAAACTGCCAATCAAGGCTGCGGAGGTCGAGGGGGACCAAATTAGGTGCCCTCCACTACTGCCAAACTTGCTTGTCAAAGCTTAATTTAAATAAGAAAGCAAAAAGGTTATGAAAAATAATTTTCCCCAGCGAAACTCTTTGCCAGGCAGCAGGATAGCATCCCTTGCTCCCTGGAACTGCGGATTCTTCTCTGAAACATTCAGCTGAATCCATTTCTATTTTGACCGTGCCTGAGCCTGCCATCCGTCATAGGGAGAGAGATAATCAGAAAATAAAAGGCTTTGATTAGCCCTTGCATACATCACTGCCGTGCCAATTAGGGCGCAGTCCCCATGCATGGGAGGCAGGATGTGGCAAAGGTAGGCGTTGTCTGCTCCACATCCCCCCTGCTCTGGGCCGAGAACCACCCTGGGCTTGGTTCACAGTTCCCAGATTTTATTTCTAGGACAGTCAGACATAATGGTCTTCATAGCAAGTCAATACTTGCTCCATCAAGGCCAGACAGTCTATGATCATTGCTGAGACAGAAGCCCAACCCAAGCAGAGAACGCCGCCGGAGCGAAGTCCTCAGCCCTCATCACCAGCGCCACCATGCGGGTTACACCACCCCTGGATGTCCTCTGCAGAGAAACAGTGTAACCTCACCTTCCTGCCCCAGGATCCTTCTTTAGTGAGAACAAAAGAGAGACAAACCTACCCTTGCCGAAGCTGCAGCTAGCCTGGCCTTTGAAAGATGAATGGCAAGGGTGTATCGACCGCAGTTCCTGGCCTCCTAGAAAAAGCAGAGCCACCGTGGTGGGAGCATGGCTCCCACCGCAGAAAGCAGTATGCTGGTGGGTTCTCGGTTCCCAGAGACGGTTCAGCAAGCCTGACCTCCTTGGAAGGTACAGTTGCCTGAATCCAGTGCAGAGCTCCCTGGTGCTGGGGGGGGGGGGGGCGGGAAGGGAAGCAATGGGAGCGGCATGGCCTGTCACACCTGTGGGAGAGTCTGGACTTGGAGGTCTCAGCTCTCATACTGACTGACTGGCCTCCCTCCCCAAGGTGGCCGGCTCCAGAGGTGACTGGGATGTATTGTGTTTTAACAAAGAGGTTTCAAACTTGGGTGCCCCCCCCAAAAAAAATGATCAAGAGCTAATGGGAAGTGAGACTTGCCCAGAACAGATGCCTCCTGAAGAATTGATGGCCGGCCAGGGCCAGGGCCAGCTTCCTGGACACAATCCCAACCCCAACTAATGGAAGACTCATTCCAGGACACGGAGATAGGAAGCAGGGAACAAGTAGGGCTTTAAGGATGATTTTTTTTTTTTTCATTTTCATTTTGGTTGTTTGAGACAAGGTCTTATGTAGCCCAGGCTAGCTTCAAAGCCACTATGTAGCCAAGGATGATTTTGAACTCCCGATCTTCCTGTCTCTCCCCACTCAGCACCAGAGTTACAGGTGTGCAACACCACATCAGGTTTTTTTTTTTAAGTACTGGGGCTGGAACCCAGGACTTCCTGAATGCTAGGTAAGCTGCCAACTCAGCCACATCCCCAGCCCAAGCGCCACTCTTTTGAAAACAAAGGAGATGTGAGCAGGACTTTTCCTGGAATGGAACCCAACTCTTCTTGAGGATGAAGGCTGTGGGGTGGGGTCTGTCCTTTCAGCTCTATGACACAGTCTGGCTCTGAGAGCTTCCCAGAGCCAGAACCCAGGGGAGAGGGACCCAAGCCAGGACCAGGTTGAATTCTGCAGGGCTCAGACTCCTGGGCACACAGTTGCAGACTTGAAGGCTAATGCGGAACCTTTACTGTTCACACAGCTTTAAACAACAATTTTGTGTGCCCTGTGGGGAGGAGCACAGGGTGGGGACGAGCATGGGGTGGCTCAGTGGCTTGGTAGCCTTGTGGCTGGCTGTAAGACTTACTGCCTGTGAGAAACCAGGAGGGGAGAATCTCAAATCTGGAAGAACTGGATTGCCCAGCAACTCCAGGCAAGGTTTAGAAAAACAAACCAGGAAAACAGTAGAGAAGGATGACCAGGAACTGAGAACTTTCTTCTCAGTCAAACACAACACTGTGTGTGTGGTATGCACATGTGTTCCTGTGTGTGTGGAAGTCAGAGGTCAACATGAGGTGTGTTTCTCCCTTGCTCTCCACCCTATTCTTAATTTGTTTTTATTTAAAGATTTTATTTTATTTTTAAGTATATGGATGTATCTGTGCAGGGTATATGCGCATGGCTGTAGATACTCTTGGAGGCCAGCAGAGGGTGGCACATCCCCTGAGGTAGGAGTTACAGACAGTTGCGAGTCACCCAAACATAGGATTCAGGTCCTCTGCAAAAACAGTAAATGCTCTTAACCACTGAGCTGTCTCTCAGCACAATTCACTGTTTTGTTTTGTTTTTTTAAAGACAGGGTCTCTCACTGAATCTGGAACTGCCAATTCAGCTAGACTGGCTGGCCCACCTATCTCCATATCCCCAGCGCTATGATTACAGAGAAGCGTCACCACTCCCTGCTTTTATGTGGGCGCTGAGCATCCAAACTCAGGTCCTCACACTTGAGCGGCAAGCACTTTACTGAGTTACCTTCCCAGTTTTCCCTGAAACTGTGTGTGTGTGTGTGTGTGTGTGTGTGTGTGTGTGTGTGTGTGTGTTCAGAAACAGCAGGGGAGGAGGCCATGCATCCTCCGGGAATATCTTTATTTATTTTGAGCCCTGTCCCAGAGCCTCCCTCAGGAGGTGGCTATCCAGCCCCAGCCCCAGCCTGTGACCCTCAGCAAGCGGGCGTCTGTCCAGTCTTTCATGTCCTCCCCAAAGTCACAAAACACAAATAACACATTGCACAAACAGTTCAGCCTTGTGAGTCACACCCATGTGGATGGCCGGGCTCCTGGGCTCCAGCCACACTTATAGCTGATCTGGCCCCACTGAAAATATTCTCTGCCTGTTCTAGAGAGCTGTGAGTCAGGGCCTAACCCCAGGGATTGTTCTTTGGGGTCATGTCTCCAAGGGGCATGGCAGCAGGAAGCTACAGATGTTATCGGGTCGTTGGGTCACACACACACACAAAAAAAAAACAACGGTGGATGAAAGTCTCCCTCTCCCTCTCCCTCTCCCTCTCTCTCTGAGAGTGTGTGCGTCTCTGTGTGGGTGCACACACGTGTATGTGAAACACAGGGAGAGCCCACTCCCTCAAGATCCAACACCTTCGGCCTGTGGCCAAGGAGAAACCATTAAACCAAGAAAAGAGTTTGGGTGACCAGGCCAACTCCACGAAGGCCCCAGCACCTTTCACTCCAGAGATCCCAGGATTACTCAACACCTGGAGTCAAGTGGGACCCAAGGTGCTGCCTGAGAGGTGACAGCCCTCACCACAGCCCACTCTAGTCACTCAGAGAGACAGTGGGGAAGCTGGGCGGGGTTTCAGAGTCAGCCTGTGCGGCCATCACCATCAAGAAAATAAGCGATAAGCTCCAAGTGAACACCACACTGGGCTCCGACGTTCTGACCTGCTGCAGGGGAAATGTCGTCTTTCCCTCTTCCCAGTGCTCCAAGTGGCCCAGAGCCCCTTCGCCTTTAACGTTGTGATCTGTGCTGCTAAGATCACGGGCTCTATAAACAGTCACTCCTCTGTGTCTGTGGGTATTGGTTCCACGACCCCCCATGGATCCCAAATTCCCAGATGCTCAGGTCTCTCAAACAAAATGTCACAGTGATGCATAGAATGCACACACCCCCTCCTGCGTGCTTTAAGTCACCCATAGATTACCAATACCACGCCATGCAATGTAAATGCTGTGTAAACAGTCATCACACTTAGGCGCTAGTGACAAGAAAAACGTCCACATGTGTTCAGTACGGGCACATTCTTCTTCCCCTGGGTATTTTTGATCTGTGGCTGGTTGTATCGGAGGACACAGAATCTGCGAGGACACAGAGGGCCGACTGTGCTGCCCCTGTGGGTGGGCTGCCTCCGTCATTTGCCGACCTGCAAGCCTCTTAGAGCACCATCTACAGGACGGCCCTTGTCACAGCTGTGACAACATGCTGAGCCAGCCAAGGTCTCTGGCTCCCAGGAATAATGACCCTGAGGACCCGACTGGACTGATGGAGACTGTGAGCTGTCCCAGCAGCCTCAAGGGCCTTACAGGGAGGTGTGGGGTGATCTGGGGCCTGTGCCCACCAAATGCAAGGATCACACTAAGGATAGACTGTCACTCAGGCTTTGGACATGCAGATCAAAGGTGTCTGGACGGCTTTGAGAAGGTGGAGACGGTTGGACACCAGCCCAGGACTGTGGCTCCACTCACTGCCTCTAACCTTGCCAGTTACCACCACAGTCTTGCAGACTTGTCTGATGGCTTCTTGGGCAGCCCTGGCTCACATGCCCACAGAGCCTGCTGGCCTGGCTGCTGACTCAGGAGCCGAGACACAGGAGCTCTCATTTCAACTCATATGAACGCTGGAGCTTTAAAGGGGCTGAGATCTACCCTCCCTAGCCTCATCAGAGAGTATGGAAAAAGATTACTAGGTACAGAGGGTGGAGAGGGGAACTCATGTGGTCTTAAAATCACGCGCCTACACAGGCCCTCCCCATCATTCCACTCAGGATCCCCAAAGCAATAGCTTAGGGATCCAGCTCTGTGGGGTGCCTGAGGCCCAGAGGTCAGGCTTTGGAGAACTGGGGCCTCAGGCCCATGAGCCGTCTCCCCCAGCGTAGGCCTTCTGCCCAGCATCCACACCCAGAAACCTGGATCCTGTTTCCAAGTTCTCAGAAGGTGATGGGAGAGGCTATTTTTCTAAGTTCACAAAAGCAGAGAAAGCATCATCCCTAACCTCTCAGGTTCTGAAAGCTCTCAGTGGGGCCCAGGGAAGGACCAGACCCAGAGGGAACATGTTCCACAAGTGTCTCCACGTCTCCTCAGGTGTGCACAGCGGGGTAGTGGTGGGTCAGGCTGGGTGCCCACCCTATCAGCTTTTCCCTCTGAGGATATTGCCAAGTACTAGCTAGATCTGCCCTTGGCTGGAGGCCAGGGGCCTTCAGTGTGATTCCCCAGTGCCTCAAGTTCAAGAGCAATTGTTGGTCCAGAACGACCTTGGCGGGCTTAAAGGGCTTAAGGGGCAAGGCAGTTCTGGGGGCCTGGGGGAAGGTATGGGACGGATGTGGGGCTGTTACGCCTATTACCCAGTGAGCTTGACTTCGCCCTCCTGCTGTGACACAAATTCACACCCACGCTGTTGTTCAACTGCCACCACCACCTTCTCAACCCCCACCGCACCCTGGTTAAACAATTCCCTGCTCTCGGTACCACACCACCAATATTATGTCTGTCCTGACTCTGACGGGATCTCGCAGGACAGAGATGACTGGTACCACACAGCATCCTCAAGGTGATGTCAGAATCTTCTTCCTCTAGAAGGCTGGATAATGAGTGTGTGTGTATGTGTGTGTGTGTGTGTGTGTGTGTGTGTGTGTGTACACATGTGTGTGCACGTGTGCATGCGAGTGCGTGTGTGTACATGGAACCCAGGGCCTTGTCAGGCATGTCAAACAAGCTCTGCCACTGAGCCCCACCCCCAGCACTAATATTCCAGGTCATGAATCCACCTACTCCTCTGTGTGGTCACATGATCTCCTTCCAACCTCCGCCTCTTGCGACTCATGCTGCTGTGAACATGGATGTTCAAGGCCAGTTGAGCCACACGGCTCTTGGTCCTTTTAAATATCATTTTTCTTCACCTCCTTCATTCTTTCCCTCCCTCCTTTCCCTCCTTCTTTCCTTATTTTCTTTTTTATTTGTTTGAAACGGGCCTGGAAGTCATTATGAACTGAGGCTGGACGTTAACTAGTGATTCCCCTCACCCCGAGGCTGCCTCCTGAGTGCTGGGATTACAGGCCTGGACCTCCACACTGGTGTCCTTTTTACGGTGTTGTTTTGGGTTTTCTTGTCCTTGTTGTTCTGTGGTGTTGGGGAGCAAATCCATGCTAGCACATGCTAGCACTCTTTACTTTTTAAAGCTAAACCTATTTTATTTTCATGTGTTTTGGATGTATGTGCACCAAGTGTGTCCTGGCACCCACAGAAGTCAGAAGGAGGCGTCAAGTCACTTTGTGGGTCCTGGGAACTGAACCCAGGTCTTCTGCAAGAGCAGCAAGTGCTCTTAACTGCCGGGCCACCTCTGTAGCCCCTCCCCTGTTTCTAACACACTCTAAGGACCAGGAATCACCTGCATGACAGCAACAGTAAAAGGCCGTCTGGAGGCTGAGGAGACGGCTCAGCAGGTAACATGTGCTGTTACGCTGCCATGAGGACCAGAGTGCCAATCCTTAGGCCCCACACCAATGCCCGATCTAACACCAGCACACAGCGGGGAGGATAGGATCCCTGGAGCAAGCTGGCTTTGGCTGGCTCTGGGTTCAATCAAGAAAACTGTCTCAGTATATGAGGCAGACACCCAGGGTCAACTTTGGGCCCATAAACACGTATGTGCACATATGCGCACATACACACAAAGCCAGGCACAATGACACATACCTGAAATCTCAGCATTTGGAATGCAGGAGGACAAGAGTTCAAAGTCAACCTCAGCTACAAATCACATCTGAGGTCAACCTGGGACATGAGACCCTATCATCACAAAAAAACAGGAGGGCGGAAAGCAGAAGGCTACAGAGTCAGCTCCAGACAGGGCACCCTTAAGTTCAGTGGGCCTGTCCTCGGGGTCACGTGTCCATAGAAGGTAAGTAGATAGGACAGGAAGCGGGCTGTATCCAGCTGACCACCCATCCCAGGTGAGACGTCAGCCACTTGCCTTTGCTCTGGGGCCAGTGGCCAAGCCAGTTTGGGACCCGTCTGGTCTCTAAAGGGGCTGTGGTTGCCTCCAAGTGGGGGTTGCTGGGACCATTTGCCACCACCCAAAGAGGAGGCAGAAGTGATAGGGAAGGTGGAGGCAGGCTGTGGTCTCAGGCCACAGCGAGGGGGCTGCCCTGGATCTGAGTGGGTCCCCACTGACCAAAACTAAGGCAGTTGCCCTGGCAACTGCTTTCAGCAGGATCTCATTTGCTGTCTGCGTCATTTAGGATTCCTTAAAACCAACTGCAAGAAGGAAGACACAGGAGGAAAAGGGGTGGGTGGAAGTGTCGTCAGGTGGCCAGCCCCTGCTGATCCGGGAGAAGCCTGCCATCTGCTGGGCACCCAGAGATCCCTCCAGCTGGACCTGCCAACTCCACACAATAGAATTTCTGGGGACAGTGGCTGCCTTGGCAAAGGGAGAAGGCTGAGCCTGTAGTATGCAAACCCCACTGTGTGCTAAGCGAGGGCCACCATTCTGAAAGGTGCTGGGGCCCATGTGGGCCCTTTGTGGGTCGCCGTGTCCACCCTCAGCCATGGCCACGGCCCAGCTGCTTCTCTCAGCTCCTCCTGCTTCATTTCACCCCAGGTGGGCCTGGTGGAGGCTGTGACCTCCCCTGGTGTCGTCGAGCATCACTGCTGCTCTTGGCCACCATCAGGGAGACTAATGGATGGGGATCCATGCTGGTCACAGAGCCTCACCTGCAAGGGATGCTGAGGGCCATCTTTCCCCGTCTCCCAAGAGAGAAGTCTGTGACCCAAATAAAATAGTGGCCTTTGGAACTGCAAGCCCCTGAAACCCCTCGGGCAGGGGACTGTCCCGGACACCTGCCTCAGCATGGCTGCCAGGCTCAGAGGGAGACTGAGCTACCAAAAATAATCCTTGCTGTGTTTAAATTTTAAAGAAGGCGGATCCTGATGCCTTCACCATCTACCTGTGACAACCTCTTCAGAGTCGTATTCTGGCCCGCACTTCTGTACGTCCCAGCCTCACTCCGCCCTGGATTCACACGGCTGCTTCCTCCGGTGATCGACAGCACTCAGCCTCACTCTTCTACAGCGTTCCCGTCTGCTGTCCCACACCCCAGCCCCCCCTCAGCATAGGTTTCTGGCTTGAGAGCTGCCCAAGAGAAACCAGCTTTCTTAAGGGTTGGAAACCCGTGTCTAAAAACCACTGAAGAAGATGCAACAGAGGCGAGGTGTTCAGCTCCTGAGGAGAGCCCCAATTTCCCTCTCCTAGGACTCAAGGGTGGGGAAGGTGCTGGAACAGACACAAGCCCACGGGGCTCCATCAAGGACTGCACGCTCACCTCAGGCCCTGGTCCAAAGCCTCTCCCAAGGGCTGTCTCGTCGGAGGGTATGGTGCTAGCCCCATTGTGCGATGGACAGGCAGAGCTGAGACACAGCCCAGGGTTCAGCCCCAGGGCCCACCATTAGGGGCAGCTAAGGAAGATCAAAGCCTGAGGAGCACTGTGTTCAAAGAGTGAGGTATGGCTGAGTGTGGCTGGGTGACTACCTACATGGTCCCTGAAACAAGTGGGCACACTCTACGGAAAGCGAGTGGTCAGCAGGAGCCCTATGGCACAGGTGCCTGGGGGACAGGAGCTGGCTCAAAAAGAAGGCCCATGGGAAGGTGCCCTTGCTGAGCTAGAGAGTGAAGGCACACAGAGCAGGGGGTGGATAAGGATACCTGCACCTCAAGACAAAAGCCCCCAGATTTCTGAGGGTTTCATCATCCATGGGTTACATTACGACAGCCAAGTTGGGTCTCTGGAGGCATGGTGTGAACTCCCTGATGCCCAATGAGGTGCCACGTCATCGCCTAAGGGTGCCCGTGACCTCGGGCTGGCCTTGATGATCAGAGCTGCTGATGCAAGAGACGGACCAACAGCTGCTGGCTCCCAGGGGCAGCTCCTGCATGCAAAGCAGCAGGCCCCGGGGAGCAGTAGGAGCCAGCGCAACCAGTCAGCTAGGTTACATCAGGAACCCCAGGAGACAGTCGTGGTTGGTGAGAAGGGCAGGTTCCCAGCCCTGGCTCAGACGCCTGGGGGCGTGGGGAGGGCACCCATCTCTTGGGACACCGCCTCTTCAGCCCAGTCGTTCAGGACAGTCGCTTCCTTCCTTCCTTCCTTCCTGACCTGGCAGTTGTAATTGAAAGAGTTCAGCTGTTTGAGACCTGTCACCCTTGCTGACAACAGCCTGAGTTCAGGACAAAGCTACCCACGCAATGAGTCCACCCCACACCTCTGGAACCCAGTCCCTTGGGTAACACATTTGTAGGTGGCTTCTGGAATCTCAGCTCAGAGCTGGGAGGGGTCCGGGCTGAAGAATTTCCTAGCGGGGGCAATACAGCTAGGACAGCCTCTTCCTAGAAGCCATATGGCTACTAAGGACAAAGGAAGAAAAGTCTGGCAGAGGACAGGTAGGGCAGGTGAGGCAGGACCTCAACAGTACAGATCCAGACTGAACCAGGGGTCCCAAAGCCACTGGTAATGCAGGGCCCCTAGCCCCAGGTGAAGCTGGTCCCCTGAGCAGAGACAGGGGTGATTCAGGGCCCTGAGCCACAGATGGCGAAGGGCCCTAGCCATAGACAAAGCAGGCCCCTAAGCCACAGATCACAAAGAGCCCCAAGCTGAGCCACGGACAACACAGAGCACTGAACAACGGACATTCCAGGGTCATGAGCCACTCCTGATACCAGGAGTACAGCAAGCCCACAGTGAACTGTATTCTGAGTTCACAGGACACAGTGAGAAGACAGAATATGACTCTTCTTTGGGTGATCTGTATTGACCCCATACTGAACTAATACTAACCTGAATACCTGGGTAGTTTCAAAATTTCAAAGTTTCAAACAACATAGCAATGTGCTGTGAGATTGTGTCTCTTAGAAACGTCAGAAGCTACGCCCATAAAGTCTCACCAACACGGCTATATAAATATGACCTGAACACCAAGAGACAGGCTAATGTGGAAGGGGAAAGCCCATGAGGTTTCAACCCTACACAAAGAATTTACAGGCAACTGAGGAGTGCTAAGATCAGGAGAAACAGTCTTCTCCGGGGAAGGACACACCGACTGGTTATCCACACCGAATGGCCAGCCCTGAAAACATACATACAAGCAACATCATACAGACTTAGCTGGTTGTATTTATACGTTCAGGAAGAAACACACATACAATTAAAGAAAAAAGGTTATGAATTTGAATGGGGGGTAACATGGGAAGTTTTGGAGGGGGGAAAGAGAAGAGAGAAATGAGGGAATTATGATCTTAAATAAAAAAGCAATGACCCACACAAGCATTCCCCACTGACATTAGAGAAAGGTGCTAAGGTGGGCAAAGGAGTCTTTCTAACACGTGGCGCTGGGGCCACTGCACAGCCTGAACACAAACCTTACACCTTACACCCAAGTTAACTCACGTGGGCCATAGACACAAAACTGCAAAGCACGGAAACGTCTGAATGGTCTCCAGTCCCCTGCCAGACCAGGGGTTCTAGACTCGGCATCAACAGTGTGAGCCACGGAAGCGACACTGATGAAGCCACACATATTCAACAAAGCCTGGTCTCTAAAGCTTTAAAATGACTGAAATTCAACAGAGAGTAAAACAAATGTCAATAGAACATAAGCACTTTGGTACAAATGGACATTTTGACAAAGAGAATGTACAGACGGCAAATAAACATGCAAAGATGGACGCGCCCAGTCATCCATGAGAGGAGACTGCAGGCATCCTAGGGCGCCGCCACACCAGTCCAGATGCGTTCAAATAAGCATGCAAAGCCAGGTGTCCTAGTCTGTGCCTGTAGTCCCAATGGCTACTCAAGAGGCCGAAGCAGGATTGCTTGAGTCCAGAAGTTCAAGACCAGCCTGGGCAACACAAAGAGATGGTGGGGATTCAAAAAACTGATTCTTGAGTGTTCATCCCTAACCAGGGCATCTGCATCACCTCCCCCAAGCCTCAGGGAACATCACAGATGAGGTGTCAGAGGGGTGTAAGAGCCGGAGGGGGGTGAGGAGTACAGCGAAATGCTCTCTCTGGAACTCACAGCAGTGGTGCTTCCCTGCACGAGACCTGCACAAGATGGGGCCTGTCAGCATTTCATCACCAACAGAGGAAGGCCTCATGAGGACCACCCCAAGGAGCTCTGGGTAGTAAATGGTTGCTGGGGATGGATGGGGAGAGATTTTCTTTAGTGATGGAGCCACTGATGGAGCCCATGCTCCAGTAAATAGCCTCCCACCCACCACAGGATTTACTCACATAAGCCGCTCTAATTAAACTCAGTGGGTCACAAAAAGCCATTTGGGTAAGGTGGGGCTAGCTGAGAGGAAAAGGGGAGTCAGAGGGAAGAGGATGAGAGAAGATAATGGGTAAATATGATCATCTCGTAAGAGCTGGAGACACGGCTTGGCAGTTAGGAATGCATGCTGCTCTTCCAAAAGGCCTAGGTTCTGTTCCCTGTACACTTGGCAGGCAGTTCACAGCCATCTGTAACTCCAGCTCTAGGGTATCTGAAGCCTCTGGCCTCCACAAGCATTGTACTCACAAGTGCATGAGCATGCGCGCGTGTGTGTGTGCGCACACACACACACACACAGAATTTTAAAATAAGAATAATACATCTTTTGAAAAAGAAAAATTAAAAATATGCCCTATTCATGTACAAAATTGTCAAAAATAACAAATTATAAAACAGGCTCATTCATGGATTGTTGGAGAAAGTATAAATAACACAATCACTCTGGAAAACAGTTTGGCAATTTCTTATAAAACTGAAATAGATTCAACCACCTTGCTGCCCAACAGACCCACTCCTGGGAATTTATGGAGAATGAAAACCTTCAGATAAAACCTGTATATGAGCATTCATAAAGGTTTTGTTTGTAACAGCCCCAAGCTGGAAGCAGTCCACCAATGTCCTGCAGTGGGTGTGGTCACACAATGGCTGTCACACCCATACTGTGAGACATACGGGCAACAAAACGGGGATGTCTTACACACGTCTCAACTCGGGGAGTGCTCAGATGGGGAAGGGAGTGGATTCAAGGACAGAGACAAGGAGCTGGGGAAACTCCACAGAGAGGTCCTCACAGTGCCCTGTGCTCTGCATCTTGACATGCTAGGGACATGACACACAATCACACACACTCTTTCTCACACACACCCACACACATACATACAGTCACACATACTGTCACACACAGTCTCACTCACACACAGTCTCTCTCTCACAGGGCACACTCTCTTTCTCACACTCACAGTCACACAAAAACATAGAGTCACACGGTCTCACACATACACAGTCTCTCTCTCTCTCTCTCTCTCTCTCTCTCACACACACACACACACACACACACACACACACACACACATACACACACACAGAGGATTTACAGATTTACAGACACTGTGCCTATAGCCATGGGACACCCACAGACCAGCCCGGTCTCCTTTACTGAACGGAGCCCTGTAAGGGTATATGCAGAACGCCACCGTCCGGGATGTGACAAAGGGCACCCGTTATGCTTCTGCTTGGCAGTGTCTGGCCTAGACCAGGGATCAGCAAACTCCCGCCTGGGCAAAGTCCAGGCTGCTGCCTGTCTGGGCAGCCCAGGAGCCAGGCAATCATTCTTTCTCCCTCGCTTTGGTGTGGTGTGTGTGTGCACATTCAGCGGCCAGAGGACAACTTGCCGGACGGAATCAGCCCTTCACCATGCAGGTCCTGGGATCAAGCGGGGGTCACTGGTTTGGGCAGCAGGAGTCCATCTCACTGCTTCTGACTTTTCTTTTGTTTGGGACAGGACTCACCATGTGGCCCGTTCGGCCCCCCACTTCAATACCTTCTTCCTTTAGCCTCTTGAGTGTGGGACTGCAGGTGTGCCACACGCCTGATTCTAAAGTACAATTTTTTAAATTAATGGACTTCTTCCCCCGCTCCTATACACACTTCCTGCTTGCTTGCTTGTTTGTGACAAGGTCTCACATAGCCCAGGCTGGCCTCTAACTTGCTATGTAGCCAAGGATGACCTTGAACTTCCGATTCTCCGGTCCTGAATGCTGGGACTTATAGGCATGTCTCGCTACATCCGGTTTATAAAGTGCTGGAAATTAAACCCTGGGATTTCATGAATATATCTCCAATCTAAATATTTTTAGATTTTGTTTTGTTTGTTTGCTTTGAGACAGGATCTCATTACTGCTCTGGCTGTCCTGGAATTGGCTATGCAGACCAGGCTAGCCTTGAACTCACAGAGAGCCACCTGCTTCTGCCTTTTGAGTGCTGGGATTAGAGTCATGCACCACACCCCACTTAAGTCCAAATATTTAAAATGTTGAAAAAAACTCAAAAGAATATTTCATGATTACAAAAATCATACAAAACTCACACCTTAGTGTCTGGGTGACGCTCACAGAGGGCATATTTGCATATTTTGGGTGGAAGCTTTCACCACACAAGGTGGCACTCAGAAATGGCAGCAGCGCCCATCTGGCACACAACGTATGAAATGCCAGCCTCCCGGCCCAACCTCCAGCCCCTGGGACAGGAAGTGCTACTTCCAGTCAGTTCCCACTGTGAGAGGCTGGGAGGAAAACAAGCCCACGTGACAACAGAGAGCCCCCTCCCCAGCATCAAAGATTCCCCCAAACTTCCGAAACAGGCACGGGTCCTTTTATCTTTTCCTCTGAAACAAGGTTCCTCTGTGCAGCCAGGCTGGCCTCCGACTCACAGCAGTCTCTGGCCTCCGTCTCCCCGGGGCTAGGATTACAGGTGTGAGCCACTATGCCCGGCACTTTATCATTTCAAAAAATTTTCTTTTCCTTCTATGTTTATCGGCTTTATTTTGACTGCATGTCTGCCTGGGCACCGCTTAAGTGTGCCTGGTGCCCATGGAGGCCAGAAGAGGACACTGGATCCCCTGGAACTGGAGTTTCGGATGGCTGTGAATCCAAATGTGGGTGCTGGGATTAACCACTAAGCCATGCGTCCAGACACCCTGTTGCAATTTTTAAAGCTAATTAATAAGACTTTTCTCAGGCCCCAGTCACCTCTGGGAACTCAGAACAAGGTCCACTTGGCTGGTGCACACACACACACACACACACACACACACACACACACACACACACACACGACTGCGCCCATGAATAAACACCATGGCACGCATTGGAGGTCAGAGGTCAACTGTCAGGAGTCAGTTCTCAACTCAGAAGGTTCAGTCAGGATCTCCTTTTGCCCTGCCCCACCTAATCCAGGCTGGCTGGCCTATGAGTTTCCAGGGGGACCTTTCCGCCTCTGCCTTCCACACGCTGAGGGAACGCTGGGATTACAGATGTGCACCACTACATCTGGCTTTTTATGTGGATTCCAGGATGGACACTGGGTGTCAGGGCTGCCCGGCGAGCACCTCTACCTGCTGAGCCACCTCCTCAGCGCCTTTTAAAGTTCAGAGTTAGTGTCTGGTCAGTAACTCGAGCCAGTGACCTTTTTGAGTGACCTTCTCCAAAACTGGACAAGAACAGGATCTCCAGTTTTGTCCTAGCCATTGACACTGATCCCCATGGAGCACGGGAAAGGTTGAACGGTATTCAAATCCCTGTCCACCTGAAACCTCCCTGGTAGCCTTACGAGACGGTGGTGTCCAGCAGGTGCAGTCAGGTTCAGCTCAGGGCGCTGACTGGGGAGGCTCTGATCTAACGCCTTTATCAGAAGAGGATGCACACAGTCAGGGCAGGGTCACGTGGAGACAAAGGCTGAGGCTGGAGCCCCAGGAACTAGACAGACGGGCTCCGCCCTTGCAGTCACTTTGACCTTGGAGCTCTGTCCATCAGACCGTGAAAGGATTGTCTTTCTCTTGTCTTAAAGTGGCTGGCGTACGGCTCTTTGTCATGACGGCCCTGGGACACCAAACTCTTGAGCAGATGACTGCAGGCTGTTGGGCATATTAAAGGTGCTACCTGTAAGCCTGGTCACCATGGCAACAGTGAGTACCTGCCCGCTGTGCTGGGCCTCACTGCCCAGGGCTCTGCATGTACCACACACCCTCACCAAGGCTCCAGTTCACAGGGGGAGACTGAGGCTAGGTGAGAACCTTGCTGAAGTCACACTGGGTATTGTGGATGAAGTGCAGGTCACACCTGGGTATCTGGCTACAAAATGTACCAGGCTGCAGCTCTGCTGGATCCCTGGGCCCCAGTCCATGGCTCCTCCCATTGTCATGTGTAAGCCAAACACATGTGCACAGTGGCACATGGAAGGGCTGGGCACTGTTGAGACCCAATCCAGATTCCTTGGCAATGCCTCCGAGTTCCTGGAGTGGGTGGCAGCCAAAGCCTGCTAATGAGCAGGAAGCTGAGGGGCAGCCAGCTACGGAGGCTTCCTGGCCCATCAGTGGGACCTCCCTGGCTGTTTCTAGACTTCCCCAGGGGTCTCCCGGCCGGTCCACGGCACTCGGACCTGCTGTTCTCCTCCCTGCAGCTCCTGGGGGACCCCTGAATGGCTACCCTCCAAGCAGGCGGTGCAGGTGGGGACAGCCACCTCGACTGAAGGCGGGTTGGGGAGGGATAGCCTCTGCAAGGAGCCTGCCAAGTGCTACAGGAACATACGGCGAGATGAGTCTTACGGCAGCACAGAACAGATTGCGGAGTGTCGAGCGAGGGGATGTTTTAAAGAAATAAATCTCAGCTCCGGGCTGCAGAAGCGCAAACAAGCCCAAACAACAGCTCCCAGAAGCAGCAGCCTCCTGCGCCAGGCTGCTGAAGGGGTGTGTGGGTCTTCCCAGGGTTTTCCGAAAGGTGGGGTGGCAGGCACCTCAAACACCTGGAATGGCCCACCGCAGGGCTCAGAAAGATCCATCCTTTCCAGGTGCCTCTCAAGGGTCCTGGCTGCTACCTTCTCTCGGCCTCTGTAGGAGTCTGCCTCCCTGACACCAGCAGGGGGCAGCACCCATGGACAGGCCTCCAGCACCTGACCCCATCCCATTCCTCCCTGGTCCTGTGACTGAATGACCTCCTAGACACCCACATGCCGCCAGGCCCCACCCCTCACCCTGACATCTCACTTGCTCGCGCCAGTCCTCTCCTGCCGCTGACCCTTTGTTCCCCTCTTGGTCTTCTCAGAACACTGTCATGGGCTGGGCAGCTTCTGAGGGGGGACGGAAGGGCAGGGCGGGGTGGGGGCTGGCCAAGGCCGTTCCTGTGGTGTCCCTCCTCCCTTGCTCCCCTCGGGAGGATGCCCACTTGTCCTTGGGCATGCCTCCCCGTGCACGATGGTCGCACAGAAAGATCAACCAGTCATTGAGCAAGCAACGGACGCATGTCACACCCTGCCACCTGGAGCAGGGCTGGAGAGGCGGGTGGGAACCAGGAACCTCTGTGGCAGCACCCAGGCACCCACACTTCTAGGCTCAACTTTGCTAATTCTAGAACCTTCTGGGATCCTTGGATCTCTCTCAGGGCTCTTCACTTCTGTATTCTACACACGTGGGAGAAGCAGGGGCCATCGTGCCAACCATGCGCGGTAATGTCATTAATAATTCAGCCTCTGAGCTGATCCCTTGTCACAGAGACCCATTTCCTCCCAGAGGCAAAAGCACTTACTTACACCATTTATTCCACCCTGTTTGCCCTTCAAGGTGGGCTGAGCCCTCTGAGCGTGACACCTGCGCCGACGTCCACCGCAACAGCTGCTCCAGGCTCCGCACATGGTTTCCTGGAAACCTGTCTCTCCAGGAAAGCAGCCACTTCATGGAGGAGGTCCCTTATTGCTTGTTCATGCTGCTGCTGTCCTTTTCCCTTTTTTCCAACAGAGAGTCTTGTGGGCCTGTTCTGTGATGGTAGGGTAAGTCCAACTCCAGGGCCTACTCTTGCCCCCAGAGGCCTGTCTAGACCTGTGTCTAGTCACACATGTGGCCATTAGAATTTAAACCTGATAAACATTAATAAAACAGAAAGTTCCAGTTGAAGACCACTGGTTTGCATGATGTTAGGGCAGGCGCCCTGGGGACCAGTCCTCATCCTTATCCCTGAAGCAGCTACAAGGAGATTCACGGGGTTTTCAAGACCCTGTGGACAGGAGCCAGAGAGGCTCAGCAGTGACAAGCACTTACTGCTCTTCCAAAGGACCCGAGTTTGATCCAGCACCCACATCAGGCGCTTCATAACCCATCTGTAACTCTCATGCCCTCTTCTGGTCTCCAAGGGCACCTACACACCCACAGCAAACACACACACACACACACACACACACACACACACACACACACACACACACACACAGTCTAAATTAAGATCCTACAGACAAGCCAAGTGTGATGATGAACCCCTGCAATCCCAGTACAGGAGATGAAGAGACAGGAGGGTCAGAAGTTCAAGGCCAGTCTGCACAAATGAGACTCAGAAAAACAAAACAAAAAGAAACGATGGGACAAGGACCCGAGTTTGATGCCCAGCACCCATTTAAAAAGTTGGGAACCTTAATCTCAGCCCCGACAAGACCAGGGCAGGAGGACCCTGGGGCTTGCAGGATAGCCTATCTGACTGAATGAGATAGTTCCCAGTTCAGTGAGAGGCACTTTCTCAAATAACTGAGGTGGCCTCCACACGCATGCATGTGTACCCCACATAGGTACACCCACACACAACTATCTTACCAATGAATCACCTACGCAGGAAACCATTTCTGAAGTCTCCTGAAAAAAAATAAATAAATAAACCCTCTGCCGGGCGGTGGTGGCGCACGCCTTTAATCCCAGCACTCGGAAGGCAGAGCCAGGCGATCTCTGTGAGTTCGAGCAGCTGGCTACCAAGTGAGCTCCAGGAAAGGCGCAAAGCTACACAGAGAAACCCTGTCTCGAAAAAACCAAAAAAACCCTCCTACATGCCCCCTCCAGGGGCAAAGAGTCTTCCACCTGTGGGTGGCTGAGGCTTCAGCAGGAGAGAGTGTGTGTCCCAGCTGGAAGGAACGAGACCAGAACACGGGGAGGCCGCTCCAGATGGAAATGCCCAGAAACATCAGAGAAGGGGGGTGGCAGGTGGACCTTCCACAGCACCCCTGTGCAAGCTCTCACCGACCTGAGGCTGAGCCAGGCTCGCCTGGGCCCGGGTAAGCCAGCAGGGACACAGAGCCACGGAAAGAGGCTGCCTGCCATCCTGCAGGGGACTCAAGGACTGAGGCCACCACATCTGTCTCTCACCTAAACACCAATCCTTCCCTGGGGCCGGCACCCTGGGAATATGTACCAAGAAAAACCGAAGGACCTGTTGAGAGAGAAGTGGCTGTCATTGTCCCTAGAGAGAAGACTCAGATGCGACCCTGGGAACTAAAAGTGGCAGGCCATCAGCATCTGGCGACACTGTCAGAAGGCAGTGTTTTCTATATTAAAAATTTTTAGATTTTATTTTTATATGTATGTCTTGCCTGTATGTATGTATGTATGTATGTGCACCAAACACGTTTGGTGCTCTTGGAGGTCAGAAGATCGCGTTAGACGCCCTGGAACTGGAGTTAGATGACTGTGAACCACCATGTGGGTAGTGGAAACTGAATTCTGTTCCTCTGCAAGAGTGTGCTCCTAACTGCTGAGCCATCTCCAGCCTCTAGGTTATCTGTTCATTTTGAAACAAGGTCTCACATGTATCTCTGGTTTTCCTGGAACCCTATGTAGGTCAGGCTGGCCTCTGAACTCACAGAGATCTGCCTACGGCTGTCTCCAAGTGCTGTATGTGTGCGCCATCACACTTGGCTTAGGGCTACCTATTTTTTAAAATTTGGTTTTCTTTCTAAGATTAATATAATCACAAAATAAGGCGTGTAAAAAAAAAATGCCTCATAACTGCCCTGCACTTACACAATGGCCTGCTTTGTCCTGACCTGGCTATCCAACACGGTGGCCACTAACCACAGGTGCCATTTGAATCAATACTACTCAATACATATAACTAAATGCTCAGCTGCTAGAATGCTTGTCTCATTTGCAGGAAGCCCTGGGTTCCATCCCTAACACCCAATACATAGGCAGAGTAGAAACGACGCTGCTGTAATCCCAGGAGGCTGAAGCAGGTTTGCGACTCCAAGGTCATCCTTGACTAGTGAGTTCAAAGTGAGCCTGGTCTACATGAGACCCAACTCTAAATAAATTAAATAAATAGATAAGGGTTCTTGGCTGGATATGCCATCTTTCGGAGGTTCATAGGCTTGTGGCATGAAACAGCACTGCTGGCCAGCACTGATCTGGACTGTTCTCCATGGCTGGAGTCCTGGAGACACACTGAACAGGCCCACTGATGTCTCAGTCATGGCATCAGCCAACCCTTGTGCCTTCCGGTGTGCAAGTGTGTGTATGTGTTTGCACACATATGTGGAAGCCAGGGCTCACCCTTGGGTGGCATGTGAATGGCTGTTCTCCCTACATGTCTGCGCACCACTTCAGGATCTGGTACCCACAGGGGGAGGGGGGGATGGGGAGAAGACCCCTGAAACTGAGTTACAGATGGTTGTGAACCACCATGTGGATGGTGAGAATTGAACCCCAGACCTCCAAAAAAGCAATCAACTGGTGCTCTTAAGCACGGAGCCTTTGCTCCAGAACCACCCTGCTTTGGTTGTTGTTGTTTGGTTGTTTAGTTTTGATTTAGTTTTAGACAGGGTCTCTGGCTGGCCAACTCTGCCTTGTGAGTGCTGGGGTCACAGGCACATGCCCTCACATGGCTCTGTACATGGTGCTGGGGCTGAGCTCGGGCCCCATGCTTGTGACTGATCGATCCATCACCTCCATCCCACCGTTTCTGAGTTGCTGGGAATCTCCATGCAGCATCACAGGCCACCCCAATGTGGTTGATTATGTGAGATATTGTGCAACCTAATAAACTTGCCTGAGGATCAGAGGACAGAGCCAGCCACTAGATTAGATATAGAGGTCAGGTAGTGGTGGCACACACCCTTAATCCTATCATTTGGGAAGCAGAGATCTGTCTGGATCTCTGTGTGTTCAAAGCCACACTGGAAACAGAGCCAGGCAGTAGTGGCACACATCTTTAATCCCAGTACTGGGAAGCACCCACACCTTTAATTCCAGGAAACAGAGAAAGGTATATAAGGCATGAGGGAACAGGAACTCACTCTCTTTAAGCTGAGGAGTTTGTAGAGGTAAGAACTAGTGGCTGGCTGTTCTGCTTCTCTGATCTTTCAGCTTTCACCCTGATATCTGGCTCTGGGTTTTTTATTAAAAGACCATCTAAGATTTGAATAACAGTTGATTCTTTTGCTTCGTGCTGCATGGCTGGGAGAAGCAGGGAGGGTGTCACAGACCCTGTGGGATGCAGACGACAGTTAGGAGCACTCACTAGTGGGGTCAGCCCATGGTCCTACACCGGAAGCTAGGCCCTGGCTATTTGCTCCTTCTCTCTGGCAGGTATGTGGGCCCCTTCCTTGTTTCCTTAGACATCTATGTATACTTTCCTCTTTCTCAAACTTGGGTTGTTTCTTAGGACACTTTCCATACAGGGCATTTGGACCTGGACAGAACAAGCTGAGTGTCTGTGGTTACTCTCCATCCTCGGTGCAAGGCCAGCTCACACGAGCTAGCCACCAGCTCACACGAGCTAGCCACACGCTCACACGAGCCAGCCACCAGCTCACACGAGCTAGCCACCAGCTCACACGAGCCAGCCACACGCTCACACGAGCTAGCCACCAGCTCACACGAGCCAGCCACACGCTCGCACCAGCTGGCTCTGCAGACTGGACCCATTCCTCTAGGGAGTAAAAGGTGGCACAATGTCCACTGACCGCAGAGTCATCTGCCACACCATCAGGGCTGAGGCTGTGTTTCTAGACACCTTGGAAGGGACAGAAGGATAGGGGGAGACTAAGGCCACCCGAACCCAAGCCCTGTGAGCCAAGTCCCAGGCATCCACTCTCAAGAAGGCCTTGAATCAGCAGGTTATGGGTTCCAGGCTATCACTGTGACATGGGAGGGGAATCAAGAGGGAGACCTCAGGGCTTGGTACGTGACTGGGCTTTCTGAGAAACCGGCCCTACCTGGCTATATGCCAGAGGCAGAAGATAAATGTAGACAGTCCAAGGGATCCTGACATGCTTTTAACCACTTGGGATTTCTGCCAGCTTCCCACCAAGTAATGCAATGGAGAGGGACATGACGCTGCCATGCCAGTCTGTCTTCCTCCTGGTCCATCCTATGCCAGGGACTCTGTCTGCACAGGTTATTCTTCAGTTCTGCCACCAGAGGGCACCCGTGAGCCAGATTACCTACCCTGCCCTGGCCTGGCCTCCCAGGGACTCAATTCCCTTGATTCCAGGAGCAGAACAAGAGGGTGCACTCAGGTCCTAGGAGCTGAGTTCCTGCCCGGTACCCAGGGCTCTGGATCTCATCCCCGACACTCTCTCTGCCCAGTACACAGGATCCGCTCTCCCACTGGGCCCCTCCACAGCTAAGGTTCTCAAGGCTGCTGCAAATACAAACTCCTTGGGGAGTTCAAAATGTAACAATGAACTAGACCTGGAGGCCCAGGCCTGTCATCCCAGCTACTCGGGAGCTGAGGCACGAGGATAACAAGTTCAAGGCTTGCCTGAACTACAGTGTGAGTTCAAAGTCAGGCTGGACCACTTAGCAAGAACTTATCTGAAAAAGTAAAAAAGAGTCTGACGGTGTATCTCAGTGGTGAGATCACCCTGAGTTCAACCCTCTGTGCTGCAAAAATGGGCCAGGGGCTGGGGGTGTAGCTTAGACGATAGAGTGCCTGCTAGCATGCACGAGGCCCTGGACTGGATCCCTAGCACAGAATAAACCCGGCATGGTCAGCACACAGTCATAATGCTAGCATTCGGAACGCAAGAGGATCAGAAGTCAAGGTTATCCTTAGCTACGCTCAAGGCCAGCCTGGGCTACATGAGACTCTGTCTCAGTAAACAAAGCATGATGTTCAGAGACCTCCCCGTAGAACCAAGGATTAAATTGTCTGGGTGAGGCTAGGGCATCAGGGGACTCCCAGGCTGGGCATGCTGGTCCTCAGAGTTCCTAGAAGCGATCAGAGGAACCAACACGGCACTGGACACAAGGAATAAAACAAACTGTGCTGGGAAACACAGATCCCAGGGCCCAACCACTTCCAGAATCTTCTGCTCAAGCAAAAGCTCCCATCATGTTCAGCAGCGGCTCACAGGTAGGGGTTGGGAAGCCACACCCTCGGCTGTGCTGTCCTGGAGAAATCTTTAAAAAGCGGGGCCTAGCACACGGGGGCGGGGCCTAGCACACGGGGCGTGTCCTGAGAAAGAATGACCGTAGTTCTCTCCGGACCTCTGGAGGATTTGTTATGAAAAAGCTAGCCAGCCCCTCTCTGTGAGCTGGCCTCCTATCTTTAAGGACCACTTTAGTATCACATGACTGAACCTCACTAGAGACCAGAGATGGACCTGCAGCTCCTCCACCAGGCTTGGGCTTTCGACCTGTAAAACGGTGACTTACATCCGCCTTTTATTTGTATTGTTTATTTTATGAATGCTTTGCCTGCATGTATATATGTGTACCATGTCTGTGCCTGGCACTCACAGAGGTTTAAAAAGGTCACCGGATTGCCTGGAGCTGGGGTTGTGAATGGTTGTGAGCCACCATATGGGTGCTGGGAACTGAATCTGGCCCGTTGTGAGAGTAACAAGCACCCTTAACTGCTGAGCCACCTCTCCAGCCCATTTTTACATGTGTGTATTTATTTATTTATATTTATTTATTTATTTTGGTTTTTCGAGACAGAGTTTCTCTGTGTAGCTTTGCGCCTTTCCTGGAGCTCACTTGGTAGCCCAGGCTGGCCTCGAACTCACAGAGATCCGCCTGGCTCTGCCTCCCGAGTGCTGGGATTAAAGGTGTGCGCCACCAACGCCCGGCTGTGTGTATTTATTTACATTGAAAATAAATGAGAGAGGGAGAGAGTGTGCACACCCGAGGTCAGAGGACAACTTTGGAGAGTTCTCTCCTTCCACCACGTAGGTTCTGGAGACTGAACTCAGGTCACCAAGCTTGGCAGTAAGAGCCTTCACCTGCTACGTCATCCCAAAGGCCCCGTCTTCCTTTCTTTATGAGTATTCAGCCTCAGGCATTTTGTTACAGCAACAGAAACTGGACTAACAATGAACGTCAGCCAAAATACACGGACACAGCATGAAGACTGAGTGTTTTGAACCTACCGGGCGCCACGGCAGACAGCAGGGACAGGCAGCGCTAAGGCAGCAGCCACACTGCTAAGGCATCATGGGGAGGGTAGGGGAGAAGGGAGCACTCCCAGAACCAGCCTCTGTAGGAGGTCAGCACCCAGCCTTGACCTCACACCAGCCAGCCCGAGGAGGAGTTCTGAGCTGCACCGCACCCCTGTGAGGCAGCTACTGTTCAGGTAGAGCCCACAGCCAGGAGTAAGGCCAGGGTCTGACGATGACTTGTGGGCTCCGAGGTCACTGCCCACTGCCAGCCAAAGGCCAGGCATGTAGCCTGAGGGTGAGATCCAGGCTCCAGGGAGAGGGCACAGAAGATGAAGGTGAGGGGTGGCCCTTCTGCCTGTGGGGAATGGAGGTGGCCCCTCAAAAGCCAGACGTAAGGGCACCCTGGAGCTGAGGCTCACAGTGGTCAGGAATAGGGCAGGCTTGGGGACACAAGAACCCAGAATTCTGAGAGCCACTGCACTTGAGGGCTCCAGTGAAGACATAAAGTGCATATTATGGTCTGTACCTTATAATGGGAGGCAGGGGCCCCCAGAAGATAAGCTTGCCCCAGGTCCATGCCAAGCAGGGAGCCACAGCTCAGTGACAGACTGTGCCCTGATTCCTGGATCCCAGTTCCTCCCAGGATGGGACAGCTGGACAGAGAGCAGGCTCGGCTCTGTCGGTCCTCAGCCACGGACTGTAGGCTACGGATAAGGCAAGGCCATTGCTATCTCAGCTTGGCACTAGGTGTAGCAACCCTGGAAAGCAACATTGCATTGCTGCTGTGGCACCACCAGGGGGCGCTCCCAAGTCCGCCCAGTGCGGGATTCTGAAGGTTTCTTGGTCAGATCCTGGCTCAGTGAACCTCAGCAGGTCTGGAATGCCCATTAAGGCTGACTGTTTCCTTCTATCAGAATTCTCAAATACCAAGATAAATGTTATCCATCCCTCTTAGGCGTTAGTGGACCGCGTCTTATCCAAGAGGTAAAATCAGAGTAGAATCCATTTCGAATTCCTAACCGCTGGAGCCAGCAAGGCACTGTGTCCCTCTGCTCTGCCCTCTGATGACAGGCGCATCACAGCATCTGTCATGATGGTGCTCCAGCCCTGGTGCCATCTCCATGAGGTTCCAGTCTGGCTGGCTGGTGACCTCCAGCAAGCCACTGACCCGTGAGCCTCCCTCCCTTCCCCAAATATAGGGGGCATCAGCAGGACCTTCTCACAGCATAGGCATGCATAATCCAGAGCCAACTGCTCCTAACGGCCCCATCCCTACAGCACTGATGTCCACCACAATCCCTGCTCACTCATGAGCTCAATCATTAACCACTACTCTCAGGCTAGCCCCAACCATCATTTATTATCTAAATCTAATGAGCTGCAGGCCTTGTCTGGGATACAGGAGACGCTGGAGTCAGCTGTGTTCACCCTTGCGTGTCCTGGGTTTGTGCAGTTACAAGATGCATGCACCTAGCTCTGAGGACCTGTAACAGTAACAGTAACCTGTAACAGTTTCCTCTGAGACTGAAACATTCCAAGCTCCTTTAACATTCCAAGGTAAACAACTCAAAATAGCTTCAGGAAGTCCCTGAAACTGACCAGATTCACTAGGCCCCTCCCTGCCAGAGTAAACAGCAAATGCTGAGAATCTGAGACTCACTGAGTAAAGCTGCAAAGAAGACTCAGAGGCCAGACCTGACAGAAGCGGAAACCAGCCGAGCTGCCTGGAAGAGGTTTAGACCAACTGAGGCACCTGAGAAGGATGCTCTCCAGCCTCTTGAGCTGCCTGCAGGCTGTGCAGCACTCCAGGTTCCCATCTTTGTGAGCTGTCACCCAGGCTGGGGTGGGCTTTGGGGATGCAGCTGTCTTTGAGTCGTTTCTGCTTCTGTAAGTAACCCCAATAAAACTCACTGGTTCACCAACATGGAGTCTGGTGATATTGGTACTTTGGTCTGTTGTGGGATCCCTATCTGGGGTGAATAGACATGTGTGTTGTGTCTCCCCAGGAAAAGTTTCGTCGAGCAACAGAACTCCAGAACCCTGAAGACAAGCCGGGCAGTGGTGGCGCACACCTTTCCCAGCACTGGGGAGACAGAGCCAGGCAGATCTCTGTGAGTTCATGGCCAGCCTGGTCTACAGAGCAAGATCCAGCACAGGAACCAAAACTACGCAGAGAAACCCTGTCTCAAAAACAAAAACAAACAAACAAAAAAGAACCCTGAAGACACTGGGTGACATGGTGACAGCACCCCCCCTTGGTCAGGAATATTACCGTGGGCTGCAAGGTAAGCCAGTCCTGCCTCCCGACTTCTGAAAGTATAGCATATGTCATTCAGTCCATCATCAGCCAATTAGTCCAGGCACCCCAGCTTCCCATGAAGGTGTGAGTGAATGCCACAAACACTCTTTCGTCAAACACCCAGGACTGTTTCTACCTCTGCAGCTGGCAATAGGGAGGAACCTCAGCGGGCCAGGCCATGTGTCAGCTGGGCACAGGACACAGTGCGGACAAAAGGGACCAGGCGACAGCCCATGAACTCACGCACAGCACCACCCAGGCTCACCAGCATGAGTGTGCCTGGGGGTTGAGACACAGAAAAGTCCTGGCATGAGAACAGAAAAGTCCAAAGATCCTGGGAGTGGGACCTTGGTCAGAGGCTATCATAACCAAGCAGCAGTTCTGGGCGAGTGAGATCATGGAAGAGGAAGAGTCAAGAGGATAGGTAAGATGGACACAGAGACACACTGTGTATCTTTCTCAGTCACCAAGTGGTGGTCCTAAGCCTGAGCCTGGACCCTGTCGACCGGGCAGGAGGCGTGATAAAGCCCGCACTTACTGCAACCCAGGGCAGATCTCGGCCTCTGAATCAGGAACTCACCTGCCCTCGCTCTCCAGGAATGCAGAGCTGTTCCCCTCCGCAAGGGCCGCACTGATGGGCGAGAGGCAGAATGGTGAAGAGAAGGCGTCAGAGTCAGAGTCGAAGGAGCTATCCCTGCTCACGCCATCAGCCAAAGACAACTCCAGGGAGCCCTCTTCCTCCACGGCCTCAG
Organism: Peromyscus leucopus; assembly: GCF_004664715.2. Taxonomy (NCBI): domain Eukaryota; kingdom Metazoa; phylum Chordata; class Mammalia; order Rodentia; family Cricetidae; genus Peromyscus; species Peromyscus leucopus. The sequence goes on from NC_051086.1 coordinate 103,691,564, forward strand.
GCCGTGGCTCCCGGCCATCCTCTGTCCCATCCTGTGAGCTGACTGCAGACAGGATTCCAGAGTCACTGTGGACAGGCTGTGACGTGGGCAGGGGCCCATCCACCTCTGGGCCCTGGGCCAGCTTTTCCCCATCTTCGGATGTAGGGCTGATGTGCACAGTATCCTGGGTGTTCTGGACCACCACCAGGATGTCCTCGTCTTTGGGAATCAGGGGAGGCCTTGGCTCTGTGGGAGAGGGTTGGTAGGGGGCTCCCAGGCTTGTGGTGCGCCGCCGCCGAGGGCGGGGTGCCTTGCGCACGGGGGAGCTCTCGGGGGTGATGTAGCGTAGGGCCTCCTCGTCCTGCCTCTGGATGCGAGAGTTGGGGACCCACGCCAGGATGAGGGTCGCCCCCAGTAGCTCATCTTTCTCCATGTACAGGCACAGGTACCCTGTGGGGAGTTGCAGGGCAGGCAATCAGGGGGCTGGGCAGGTGGTATCCTAGCTACAAGATCAGCTCTAGGAGGAGAGAGGCAGATGGGCAACCCAATCTTACATCATGACAAGAACAGATCCAAGATGGGCATGTGGGTAGCCTCTGGGCCTCCTTAGCCATGGCATTCCTGGTTTGTCTTTTTAAATGCAGTTTTTGAGGAAGGGATCACTCTTAAGGTTGTTTGTTCATCCATACCCAGCTCCTTGAGGGGGAGAGGGTGGCATCTCCCAACACAGCCCCGGCTGTTCAGAGCTATCCCAATTCGTGGGCTACAACACACCATCCCCAGCTTCCCTGATTCTGTGATTCAAAGCCCTTTATGCAACGGCCAACAACATCAACCACATACATCCCTGGGGACTCAAACTCCAGCCAAATCTCCTTGGCACACTTCTGTGTTTGGCAGAGGTTGGGAAAATCAGCTAGCTGTTCATAACAGTCGCATGAGGAGGAGGCTGTTCCCACACCCTTGTCACAAGCCTTTGGGATAAAGATGAGACCCCCCTGAGACATCCTTGATCTTCTGTCACAACACCACAAATCATGCACAGGACTCCCCAAGGTAGCTGTTGTTTCAGACTCATGAGTGAGTGAACCCTGCAACTCCTGAACTCAGCCTAAAACTCTACCATGTCCCTAGGCTGCTGGGCTGGGGTCTAGTCTCACTGGACCAGCTGGGACCTCACCAGAGAGGAGCCCATGTGCACACCCCCAGGAGTGCCTCGACCACTGAGCAGAGCTCATTCTCCTCAAGCCCACTTAAAATGTCTTTACCGAACCTCAGCTCCGCTTCACAAAGGAGTTCTGAAGTTGGCTTTACCAAAGCAAAGATCCCACATTGTCCTAAGATGAGGCCCCTTAAAGTCCAAGGCAACTCCTAGGGTGGCAGAAGGCCACAGTGGGAGCTGTGTCTCCCAGAACACTGACTGAAGAGAAGGCTCCATTCCTAGAGACCACAAGTGTCCCAAGAATGGCCACAGGTGACACAAAGGTCCAACAGTGTCTAGAAAGTTTCCAGAGTGTTGGTCCTTGATTCCTCAAATTGCAGAGTCCAGGGGAGGGCAAACAAAAAATGGGAATCCTTGGGAATCCTTCACCTGGTCCCTCAGGCCTTGGGCCTCCCCTCCCTGCCTTGGGGTACCTGACCCTCATCTCACCTGGGTGGTGCTCCCCAGGGCCCTGCAGTCCCTCAGGTGCGTGCACACACACATTGTTCTTGGAGTAGATGATCTCTCCATCCAGGATGGAGGGGGACCCAACGCTGCCCCCCGTGGTGAGGGTCAGGAGGTCCGAGGCCTTGGAGGAAGCCCTGCGAAGGAGGCGGCCCAGAGACATGGCTGAGCGCACGTTTCCATTCTCCGCGCACTTCGGCCCAGACAGGGCTCGTCAAGACCTGCAGGGGAGAAGAGAGGAGATGTACCGGAGGTCAAGGTCAAGGACATGTGCTGGATATCAAGCTGCATGCTGCCCAGTACCCTCAGAATTCCAGTGGCTTCTGGATCGCGCTGGCACAAGTTATCACGCAGAGCATGTGGGGCCATGCTGTGCAGCATCCCTGAGCTCAGCCTACCACAGGCCACCGGCATCTCTCCACAGTTTTAAGCCTTACATCTTACATTACTTAGGGAGCTGCATCAGCAGCAGGCTTGGCTACCAACAGCCCTCAACTGTTTCTGAAAACCAAAGCGGGGTGGGAGAGGAGGAGGAGGAAGAGAAAGGAAAATGAAGGAAGAGGAGTTAAAGGAGGAAGAGGAGGAAAGAAAAGGAAGAAGAGGAGAAAGGTACCATTTCTCTGGCCCAGAAACTGCACAAGCCACATAAACAATGTAATACTTTGTAGCAGCCATGTTTGAAAAGAGGAAAAGAAACTATTGAAATTAATAAGTCACAAAATCTCAAATATTTTTAACGAATCACTAAAATGAAAAAACCAGTAATGAGACATTTTACATTCTTCAGATTTTGTGAAGTCTGGTGTGTTGCTGCAGCTGTCCCTGCCTGCCACCTGGGGTGCCTAGAGCTACCGTGGCTGTGGCTGTGGCCTCCACAGTGGCTGCAGAGGCATGCACAGATTCCTTCGGTGCCTTTCATCTCCATATTGCTTAGGGAGTTGCATCAGCACCAGGCTTGGCTGCCAACAACCCTCAGCTGCTTCCGAAAACCAAAAACATCCTCACGTGACACTGTTTAGCCACACCGAGGATAATCAAAAGAATGTGCCGGAAGCTTGGGAGGAGATTCCAAAAGCCAGGCTGTGGCTGTGCGATGCATCCCACTGCTGTTCGCCCAACAAGAACACAGGTTCCCAGCAGTCAGAGCAACATGGGAGGAGAAAACACAGACCACAGGGAGGCCTTCCTTCTCCTGTGTGGACTCCTGCTGCTCCCTGCCAGGATGGCTGGGTGTGCCGGCAACCTCCCTCCTGGAATGTTCTGAGAGGCCTGGCTGCTTCTGGACAAGCCAGGGCAAATCTGCTCCACATTAGCCAGGGCCATTTACTCTGGTAAGACAATTCTTATTTTCAAAATGTATTTGCTTTTTACCTCTTTCATCTAAATTAAACCTGCTGCCTGAAGTCTGTTTTCCATCACACTGGATAGAGGGACCCTCAGTCTGTTTCCAACTATAAAACTCCTTTTCACACTGGGCGAGGTAACATCTGCTTGTAGTTTTTGAATCTGCAAGGCCGAGGTAGGAAGATTATGAGTTCGAGGACAGCCTAGGGCTATATACCACCACCTTGTCAGGGTGGTGGTGGGCAACTCCAAGGCTCAGCAGGTAAAGGCACTTGCTGCCAAGCCTGATGACCTAAGTTTGATCCCTGGGACCCACATGGTAGAGAGGATTGACTCCCAAAATTTGTCCTCTGACCTCCACTCACCCACCATTGTATATGCACATGCACATACATAAATGTGATAAAACTTTTTATAAAATGTCTGAGCTAGCCGGGCGGTGATGACACACGCCTTTAATCCCAGCACTTGGGAGGCAGAGCCAGGTGGATCTCTGTGAATTTGAGGCCAGCCTGGTCTACAGAGAGAGATGCAGGACAGGCACCAAAACTACACAGAGAAACCCTGTCTCGAAAATCGAAAACAAAAAACTAGAAGGGCTGGAGAGATGGCTCAGAGGGTAAGAGCTCTTCCAGAGGTCCTGAGTTCAATTCCCAGCAACCACATGGAGGTTCACAACCATCTGTAATGAGATCTGGCACCCTCTTCTGTGTACATAATAAATAAATAAATAAATCTTTAAAAAAAAAATGTCTGGGCTAGGATGTCTGAGTGGTAGAACACTTGCCTAGCAAGTACAAATTCTAGTTTGATCTCCAGCACTGGGGAAGAAAAAAAGTCTAAGGAAGTTATGATGGGCTGGGATGTGGCTCAGTTGGTAGATGGGGGTGTGGCTCAGTGGGTAGATGGGGGTGTGGCTTAGTTGGTAGATGGGGGTGTGGCTCAGTGGGTAGATGGTGTGGCTCAGTGGGTAGATGGGGGTGTGGCTCAGTGGGTAGATGGGGGTGTGGCTCAGTGGGTAGATGGGGGTGTGGCTCAGTGGGTAGATGGGAGTGTGGCTCAGTGGGTAGATGGGGGTGGGGCTCAGTGGGTAGATGGGGGTGTGGCTCAGTGGGTAGATGGGGGTGTGGCTCAGTGGGTAGATGGGGGTGGGGCTCAGTGGGTAGATGGGGGTGGGGCTCAGTGGGTAGATGGGGGTGTGGCTCAGTGGGTAGATGGGGGTGTGGCTCAGTGGGTAGAGTGCCCACCTAATGTACACAAAGCCCTGGGCTGCATAAACCTTTGTGTGGTATAGTGCAAGCCTGAAATCCCAGCAATTACTTGGGAGGTGGAGGCAGAAAGATGTGAAGTTCAAGATCAGAGTTTAAGGCTAACCCGGGATATGTGAGACCATGTCTCCAAAACAGGAAAAGAAGAAGAGGAGGAGCAAGAGACAGAGGGAGGAAGGAAGTTATGAAAGATATATGAAGAACACATCCCCTTAAATAACATGATCCAAACTATGTTTGCATCTTCTATGTCCAGTCTAAAAATACAGAAATTTCAAAATGTAAAACCCACCCACCGGAACATTATCTTTCTTTTGGTTACATTACAAGCACACTTCCCTAGTGTTGTGGGTTGAACACACGCTTGTGTTTCATGTGTTATGGTCCTAACTCCCATCTCGGCGTTCAATGTTATCTGAACAGGAAATCAAGCTATCGGATCACTGGTGTTCAATCCAGGATGTGTAATGCTGTCATAAAAAGAAAGAATATGGAGGCAGACCCACCTTCATAGCCATATAGCTTGGAAGACAGCCACCTACAGGCCTGGAAGATGGGCCAAGGGGTCATTTCCCTCATGGCCTCAGAAGGAATGAACTGGCCAGTACCTTGGCCTTGTGCTTCTGGCTTCTAAAGCTATGAAGGAACAAGTGTTTAATGTCCACGGGCTCTGTGGTAGTTGGAATGTATTTGGCCCCCACAAGCTGATAAGGAGTGTGGCACTATTAGGAGGTGTAGCTTTGTTGGAGTGGATGTGGACTTGTTGGAGGAAGTGTGTCACTGTGGGGGTGGGCTCTGAGGTCTCCTTTGCTCAAGCTTCACTTAGTGTGACACTCCATTCACTTCCTGTTGCCCCTGATCAAGATGTAGAACTCTAGCTCCTTCTCCAGCATCATGTCTGCCTGCACACTGTGTGGCACCATGATGGGAATGGACTGAACCTCTGAAGTGTAAGCCACTCCATCAAATGTCTTCCTTTATAAGAGTTGCCGTGGTCATGTTGTCTCTTTGCAGCAAGAGAAACCCAAACTAAGACATGCTCATTCTGAGTGAATGCCTTATGGAAGCCTGGGACTGTTAACACAGTTAGAAGCTGGGAATGCCAAACTCTGCCTCATGTGTACAGCTGGGGATCACCCCCAGGGCCTTGTGTGTGCCGCTGGGGATCACACCGCATGTGTGCTGTCGGGGATCACGCCAGGGCCTCATGCACACAGGGCACACGACTCTGCCACTTAGCTGTCATCTCCAGCCCTCATGTCCAGGCCAGGCTGGCCCTGAACTCAAGTTCTTCCTGCCTCAGTGTCCTGGCTAGTTTTTGTCACCTTGACACAAGCTAGAGACAGCTGGGAAGAAAGACCCTCAACTGAGAAAATGCCTCCATCAGATTGGCCTGTAGGCAAGTCTGTGGGCGCACTTTCTTGATTAATGATTCGTGTGTGAGGGCCCAGCCCACTGCGGGCAGTGCCATCCCTGGCAGGTGGTCCTGGGTTGTGTAAGAAAGCAAACAGGGCAAGTGGCAGCAGCGCCCCACGGCTTCCAGGTTCCTGGGTGAGTCGCAGTCCTGACTTTGGCAGGGATGTGGAAGTGCTGCTTTTGATCACGCTCTTTGTCACAGCCATAGAAAGCTAACTGGGACACACAGAACAGGGACAGCAGGCATGTGCCACCACACCGGCAATTACAATAGCTACTCTGAAGAACCTCAGTCTCAGCATTTCCTGTGATTCCTCTGACTTCTTTTCTCGTTCCCAGAATTCTTCCCCAGCCACAAATCCACCACACGGTTCATCTTTTATCTTGCTTTTCTTACGGGTTTAGTTTTCAAGAAACCACCATTGATCTTTCAGAAAGCCTGCCACAGCATGGGCGTCTATCTGGGAAAGCCTGAAAGTTGACTGTCAGCCGGTCCAGAGTGAGCACGCATACTGGCTTTATTACTGTCAATGTTTTAATCGGTACATGATAAAAACAGGAAAATCAATGATAACGTCATAGTGCTGGGATGTTTGGGGCCCTTAGCTGTGGTCTGGAGACCCTACATATTCACCGTTCTCTTTGGCATCCTTCAGACATGTCTATGCTGTACACCTGAGGAACGCGTGTGTGTGTGTGTGTGTGTGTGTGTGTGTGTGCATTCACACACAGGATCCATGCATCTCACCACCAGCATGTTCCAATGGTGCAGGTCACCACAGGCACAGTTCAGTGAGGAGCAGGTGGCGGCGTCCACTAACCTCTCCATGTTGTCATTGTCACCATGAATGAAGAGCATGACAACACACAGCCCCACCCCCAGTGAGAAACAACGGGACTCTCTGTGGGGACTGATACCCGGACTCCAGATTTTCTCCCCAGGCACTGGCTGGCATGGCATCTGGGCCTTCGCCTTCTGGGCCTAGCAGTTCTGGGCCCCCAAAACCACAGCTTGTTTCTGAGGCCTTAAGAGTAAACCTCCAGTGAGCAACCTCCCACGGGCCCAGTCCCTAGGACTTCGCCAGGGAATCTCAGGCACGCCCTGCTTTTGCTGCTGTGAGGGGCAGCAAATGCTGTCTAGAACCTGAGCTCCATCCCAGGGCTCTTCCCTGTCCAGCCAGGGCCAGAGCTGCCCATAGACCCACGGAAGGGGTGGGCCGAGGCGGGGCTTGCTCCCTTGCTCTAGTGGGCGTCCCTCCCCAACTCCCAGCTCACACCAAAGCTTCCTGCTCTGTGGTGACGGCTCCACCCGCTGCCACCTTGTGGTGAGGAGGGCTAGTGGGATGCACACCAGCCAGCAGAGCCCCAGGTCCTGATTTGGGTGCTGGCTCTAGGGACAGTGACTTCCTGCTCAGGGCCCGTAAGCCATCCTGAGCCCCAGCTGGGGAAAACTGATGGCAGGAAGGGCAGAGAATCCCAGGGCACCCCCAGGGAAATGAGGGCTGAGCAGGGAGAGGCAAAACTCAGCAGCCTGGGTGGCCAGCACCACCCAGGGGCCAGGCTAGAAAGGAGTATGGCAGTCACAATCAAGGCTGCGGGCGGGGCTCTCCACCCTCTAGCTGTCTGCGGGGAGCTTCAAGACATAGATGTGAGGTGCACACATACATAGATGTGAGGCCACATACACCGGAGGCACACGTGTGCTGCCTGCCACATACACCACGCCCTCAAGGGCTGTTACCAGCTCTGCTCCGTTCTCCAGCTGCACAAATAATGACACATCAGCCGTGCGGGTTTCCAGCTCCATCTCAGAATGCTTGCTGACATTATCAGCTTGAAGAGTGGGGGCTGGGTGGCTCCGGGCTGCAGAAGCCTCCCCCACCCGGCAGCCCAGTGCTCATCTGTGCCCAGACAGCACTGGATTTTCAGAGCGTGCATTCCTGGGTCGTTCCCTAGCACGCTGTGGGCTCTGTAGGGTGCTGGGGCAGCTAGACAACCACATCCCACAGTGCCACTCTCCCTGCCCAGCTCTGGCTCTGGCCACAGTCCCTACTGGCCTGATCGTGGCAAACCCTGCCTGTCCCATAACCAGGACTTAGCTGAGTAGCTATCCTCTATTGTTCCTTGGTGTGTGTCGTACCCACCCCTCCAAGCCAAGTCTGTAATGTGACAGGCTCCTCTATGAAACCAAAGAAGCAGGTGCAGAGAACAGCCTCAGGTCTCTTGAGGACCCGAGGCACCTGTGATCTGGAGGCCCTCTTTGAAAGCCTGGACCCCGTCAGTAACTGAATCGTCCCCTTGAAGGCCAAGGTCAAGTCACCCTGGATCCCCACCAAGTCCTTCTTCAGGATGTGGCTGCTCCCTGCTGAAGGGCACTCACAGAGCTGCGCTTCCTACTAAGCAGCAGCTGCTCTGGGGGACATCCCAAGTCAAGTGGGGGAGTCAAGTGGACCCTCCCGCCCACTTGCCTTTACCGTCATCGTAGAGAGGCCACTCCAGCCTACGGGCAACGGGTTCTGCTTTGATACAGCCCCATCCCTCCTCACCCAAGTCCACCAGCCTGAACTAGCCAGCCCACAGGCTCCACCAGCATCCTGTGCGCTGGCCTCTTATCCCATTTGTCATGGGGAAGCCTGCCAGACGGCAGCAAGGCAAGGACATGGCAGTGGACCAGCAGCGGGAGTCAGGGCGGGCTGCCACACAGCCTCTCACCACTTCCCCTGGGCTCCTTCCCATAGCGTGTGTCCCCACTTCACGTGCACAGGGGTGCTGGAAGATTCCACAGGGAGTCCCCCAGGGAGACGTGAAGTTAGGAGTGAGGTCTGATGTCATCGCAAGAGGGCAATGCCAGGGGCTCCACGCAGGCCAAATGGCCCAAGGGCAGAAAAACAGAGAGGAGCATGGGAAGGGAGAGAGAGACCCACTAGGGGCCTGGCACCTGTGCTGAGCCTACAGGAGGGACCCGCAAGTCAGGGAGCTGGCTGGAAGGGATCCCAGCAAGGAACAGGTGCAAGGAGGGAGGAGCAGGTGGGGAAGCAGGTGGGACTCGGGCTTTAGCATGGGACCAATGCTGTAGTGACCTCTCAACACTGAGAACGAGCTTAACACCAGAGACTTAAGCTTAGAAATGGTTAAGGAGGTAAATTCTGTTAGCTAATCTACTATTACAAAACAAAAACAAAAACAAAAACTTGCAAGCATGGTTGGGGGGTTTTATACAAGTACAAACAGTTCTTTCTGGATGTCCTGACTTTTCTATAAACCTAAAATTGTTTTACACACACACACACACACACACACACACACACACACACACACACAGAGTTTAGGCCTGGGAGATGGCTCACTGGGTAAAGGTGTTTGTTGCCCAATCTCGACACCCTACGTTCAGATCCTGAAACTCATTTAAGAGGACAAGAAAAGAATCTCCCAGAACTCTTGGGGTGTGCAAAGCAACAGACACAGGAGGCGTCCTGCCTCGGGCGGTGAAGGTGAGACCAACACTGGAGTGTCCTCTGACGGCCGCACACATGCACAGCATATGTGCCCTCACACGTGAGCACACGTACATCATGCACACACGTACAAACATCATTTTTGTGCCACACCAGAAGCCTGAACGTGGATGCCCACAGCAGCTCGATTCATCCAGAACTACGAAGAGCCGGGTGGACAAACTCAGATCCCTCCAAGCGACTGTTGCGAATGCATGAAGGAGCAGTCGGGCTCCATCGCGGTGAAGGAAGCCAGTCCTAAGAGACTACTCAGTTCCAGCACCAGGCTCAGCACCCCTAATCCCAAACTCTAAGTTCCAAATCCTCTACATACCCATGTGACATGACAAGTAGAAATTCCCACAGCTAACCACATGAGTGGCAGGCAAAAGACAGGTGTGCTAAGACACTAGAAACCCATCTCATGTGCATAAGGTGTGCATATGAAATGTCACACATCATACATAATTTTTAAGTACAATAGAAGAAGACACCCAACACTGATTTCTCCCAATGTACATGCATAGGCGAACATGCCTACATACAGAAGAATACACACACACACACACACACACACACACACACACACACACACACACGTGCATACACACAGGCAAAAACAAAAGGCTATGCCCTGTGTTTGTTTGGTGTTTGGTTTTTTTTTTTTTTTTTTTTTTTTCTTTTGTCAACTTGACACAAGCTAGCCTTATCTGGGAAGAGGAGTGCCAATCCATCAACTGCCCGGTAGGTGAGTCTGTGGAGCATTTTCTTGATTGCTAAATGTGTGTGAGAGACTTCGCACACGCCCATGTGTACATGCATTTATGGCTGTGGGTGGGTGGGTGGGCACATGCCCCTGTCCAAGTGTGGAGCTCAGAGGACAACCTCAGGTATTAGGTCTCCACCTTCTCCCTTGTTTGAGGTCTCTTGTTCACTGCTGCATACTCCAGGCTAGGCAGCCAGAACTTCCGGGATTCCTGTCTCTGAGAGGATTACAGAGGATGCTACCACACTCAGCTTTCATGTGGATTCTGGGATCCAAATGCTTCCATAGCAAGCACCTTACCCTTGAGCTACCTCCCCAGCCCCCAACATTGATTGATTGGTCAGCTGCTTGGTTGAGATAGGGTCGTATTATGCAAGCCCTAGGTAGCCTGGAACTTGTTATATAGACCAGGTTGGCCTCGAACTCACAGAGATTCAAGGCAGATCCTTGACAACAATGAGCACCTTGCTTCCTAAATATGTTCCTGTGATGCCTATTCTTTAAAATGCTTATGCCCACCAGGCGGTGGTGGCGCACACCTTTAATCCCAGCAGTTGGGAGGCAGAGGCAGGTGGATCTCTGTGAGTTCAAGGCCAGCCAGATCTACAGAGTGAGTTCCAGGACAGCCAGAGCTACACAGATAGAGACACCCTATCTCAAAAAACAAAACAACAACAAAAAAACACCACCACCCCCCCCAAAAAAAACTTATACCATGTCGGTACTGATGATTTTAGAGCACACGCTCCCATGTGCCAGCCAGACATCTCCAAATTCCCTCTGAGCTGCACCCACCACCCCCACAGTGTCCTGACACCTCGCTTCTATTGACAAAGGGGCCATCAACGCCAGCCTGACAGCTGGCACAAAGAGATGGAGAGAAGCCAGGTCCAGACTCCAGCCAGCTCGGGGCTCACGGGCAAACAGCCATGCTGACGGCTTTGAAGGGCGCGGTACGAACACACAAGGCTGTTTTCCACTTGTGACTGAGGATGCCCCAGCCACACCTGTGCTGGTCTAGGTCACCAGTGCCAGCCAACCAGGCAGAGCCCTCCGCAAATGGAACAGCTGTGCAACTGGAAAGAAAAGAACAGCATGACCTCCCCGCCTCAGAGACAGACACACCAGCTCAGGAAACCCTCCAGAGCCCCTCCTCCCGAAGAACCCCACAGAGAAACATGGGCTCCCGGCTGTGACAGCGCCCAGGGGGAGGTCTGTAGGGATAAAGACAGGGTGGGGGCGCCTGCTGAGGAAAGACGCAAACTGGGGGGGCATGGAAGGTGGCTTGGGAGGTGAAGGGCTTGCGGGCAAGCGTGAAGACTCATGGGAAGGCGGGCGGACATGGTGGTCTGCCTGTCACCACACCGGAGGCCGAGATCCCAGTCCCCACAGCAGGCTGGCTAGCTAGACTAGCCGAATCTGTGAGCTCTGGGTTCAAATGAGAGACCCTGACTCAATGTATAAGGTGGGGAGCTGGACAGTGATCAAAGAAGAGACTCCATGTCAATCTCTGGTCTCAACATGCCACATGCCAGTGCAAGCACACACACACACACACACACACACACACACACACACACACACACACTATTTGGCATGCAACATTAATCCTCCTGGAAAAGACTTGCCATCACATGGGCCCCAAGTCAGGATGGGATATATTTGGAGTTCATTCATCTACCAGCCTCACAGGGGCAAGAAGTCCATGCATGGCTGACAGGCGGCTCAGGGAGGTGGGGATATTCAACACTCACTAGCTCCCAGGCATTCACACTGAGCAACTGCCCTGGACACAGCACAAAGGACTGAAGCCTAGAACCCAGACCTGATGTCTCCGGAAAGCAGTGAGGGCCCCCCCACACACACACCATGAGCTACATGTCCACGTGCCAGGGGACTGACTGAGGAGGGTGACCACAGCTTCCCACCCCCGTGCTGTGTCAGCTCAGGCAGCCCTGGTTTCCACCAGTCAGCACCACAGACCCAGACAGGCATTGCACAACTGCCCATGTGTGACCTCTGCCCACTGCCTTGAGGAGGGACCGTTAAGGGGCTACAGGATGCTTAGGGCACTGTGTCAATGGATGTAGCCCACAGCTGGTTACTCCCAGACTGCTCAGGGGCAGAAAGTCTTGGACTCAGGTCACCTGCCAAGTAGCCGACAGAAACCGGTTCATCTGCTTTTCCCTCCAGGCCCCAACAATAAAGACTGGGATGAATGATGCCTTATTAAACACAAGCCAGACACACGCCAACAGGGATCATTTCCTCCCTCGGCCTCTGCCACAGTCACCTGAGCAGAAGCCTCAGCTCCCCTTACCTTCCTGTTGGCTTTCCCGGGTCTGGCATATCCTCACCATCTCTGGGACAGTGGGACAGCCAGCTTCGCAGATCAGAGAGTGAGGCCAACGTGGGTCCTTCTGGGGTTGCCTTTGATCTCATCACTCAAGTGAGCCCCCAGGGGACTGGCATGATTTGTCCTCTAGGCTACATTTAATTCTGGGTATGTCATCAACGCAGAAGAGAATATACTTGCAGCCCACAGACCCCCTGCAGGATCCCACAGGATTCCCTGTGAGAACAAGATGGCTGACTGTGTCCCAGTGGAAGAGCCGAGGTTTAGGGTTAACCTGACTGCTGGAGCCCGGACCATTTGCCACGAGGAAAAGGTCCTTTGACACCGGTGTGCCAGTCAGCAAATCAGGACTGGAGGGACACAGGGGCCCTGGCGCTGCCACCTTCCCCTTCCAACTGCCCAGCTGTCACTCTGACACAGCCTCTCCCTGGAAAACTCCGAAGCCTGGGCCTCCGTGGAGAAGACGTCTGCTTTCATGTCCCTGGACCACAAATATAAACATCCCATTTCTCCCACAGAACAAGGGAAATCGGGCCAGGAAGAGAAAGGAAACTTGGTGATGTGCCAAGCTCTAAGACACAGGAGGACCAAGCCCAAGGTGGCAACATGCCAAGTGAGCCACAGAGTCCAGGAGCAGCACAGACCAGGCTAGCCAGGGAGTCCAGGAGCAGCACAGACCAGGCTAGCCAGGGAGTCCAGGAGCAGCACAGACCAGGCTAGCCAGGGAGTCCAGGAGCAGCACAGACCAGGCTAGCCAGGGAGTCCAGGAGCAGCACAGACCAGGCTAGCCAGGGAGTCCAGGAGCAGCAAAGACCAGGCTAGCCCTGTCTGACTGCTGATTCGTACCTGTAAATGGCGCTCTCACTGTCTGTGCTAAGAAACCACAAAACAAGATTTAAATCTGGGAGAAAACCATATTGATGACACCCCAAAAAACAACCCCACTGATCCAGCTTAGAGAAAGTTGCTTAATTACAAAAAGTGAGTTTGTGAGGGGTTGGAAAGACGGCTCAGTCGGTAAAGTGTCTGCCCCATGAGCCTCAGGACCTGAGTTCGAGTCCCAGCAGCCAACATGTAAAAGTTGGGACACACTTGTAATCCCAGTGCTAGGGAGGTGGAGACAGGAAAACCCTCAGAGCTTCTGAAAAACACACGGTGGATGGCTCCTGAGGCTGGCCTCTGGCCCCCACATACATGCACACACATGTAAACATATACCTACACACACACCTGCACACATGTGAACATATACATATGCCTACACACACACATACACTCCATACACATATCCATACACACACATACACACAATGCCCCACACAAATACCTCTCCCCCACATACCTCACACACACATTCTCTCCCTCCCTCCCTCCCTCCCTCCCTCCCTCCCTCCCTCCCTCTTTCCTCTCTCTCTCTCTCTCTCTCTCTCTCTCTCTCACACACACACACACACACACACACACACACACACACCACATACACTCCATACACACACAGAGTAAATACATGTAGGCTAAGAAAGAAAATGTTTTAGGTGTAGTAGCTTGTGGGTTACAGCCGCATGCCATAAATCCGCCCATTTTTCTGGATTATCGGGAAAGCTTAGCTTTCTGCCTCTTTCTCGCCTCCTTTAAGTATGCTTTCCTTAGCACTCTGGGCACATCTCTTGGGCTTCCTTATTTTCTCCTCCCCAGCATGCAGCTTGTCAGCCACGTGCCCCGCTGCCGTGTGGGCTTAAACAGTGTGGCCTTTTCCTTTCTCTCCTTGTTCTCTCCTGGGCAGCAGCTCGCCTGCCCTGGGGTTTATCTCTGAAACTCTGATAAAATTGTCCCTATGTATCCACATTATAATTTAAAAATATTAACCATAAGGTCAATGGGCGGTGGTCTGAAGGTACCGTCAGCCTCCTCTGCCCAATGTTGGGTGTGTCTGCTAAGGTGTTCTCTGCAGCCTCGGGCTTCTTCCCTCTGCACGTGATGTCTCAGCTACATCAGTCTCCTACAACTGCAATCAAAGGATGTGGACGATGACAGACATCAATAAAATCAGCTGCTCCTGCTATGAGCCTCTGGGGTTCAACAGCGCCCCTCCCCTGTACCTTAAACTTGTTACAAGAGCAGAATCCAGCCTGTGAGAGTCACGGGGAGGGATAAGCTAGAATCTTAGAGGGGATTTGTGTTGCCAGGTAACCTGACGAACCCTGCTCCCCAGAACAGACTGAGGGAACCCAGTCCCCACCAAGTTACACAGACTGGAGGGTAGCTGAGCCCCGTGGTATTTTTTGGCCTGTAATCTCAGCTACCTGAAGGACTGAGGCAGGAGGATCACAAGTTTAAGGCCTGCCATGACTATACAGTGAGTGCAAGGGTAGCCCTCACAAATCAAAAGGGCTCAGGGGCAGAGCACTTGCCTGGCAAGTGTGAGGCCCTCAGTTCAATCCCGCGTACCACAAAGGGAAAAGAGTAAATAGGTCCAAATGCTGATTCGGATCAATTTTTCCACCCAATAAACCATCCACACAAGGAATCAAAACAGAAAACAGGTGTGGCAGGTGTGTGTGTGTGTGTGTGTGTGTGTGTGTGTGTGTGTGTGTGTTGTGTGCGTGTGCATGCATATGCGTATGCCCTCTCGAGCGCAATCTGACCCAGGACCTGGGCTGCTCTCAGTGTTGGACACAGAAGCTCCAGTGGGCAGCAGTCAGTGCAGTCTCCTAAGGAAAGCGCTGTGAGGAGGAGACCCAGTGCTCAGCTCTAAACGGGACCACCCCGCACTCTGCACCAAGGCTCAAGGAACACTGCAGAAGAGGAGGCAGGAAGAGTACCAGAGCCAGAGGGCGGAGGGCACACTGTGAAATGGTGACTTGGACACGGCACAGCCTGTGCACCCAGGAACTCACAGCAGCTGTGGTTACCTGCCTAAGACCCGCACAGGGTGGGTGAGGGAGCGCTCCAAACCCCACCCCTCACTGAGGAACTGTTGGCAGCTGCTGAAGGAGAACTCTTGGAGTGTGTGGGCACTGGTAGGTTTCCCATGCTGCACTGGGTGGTCCCACATTCATGCACACGTGGGCAGCACTAATTAGATTCAGTGGATTATCAAAAGAAAAATTGGAAGGGGAGGTGTTGGAGAGGAGGATAAAAGGTGAGTCAGAAGAGGGAAATGAGGAATTCCCTGTATGGAATTCTTAAATAATAAAAACACTGAAAAAAGAAAAGCCATGTTTTTAACTCATGTTGTTAAATGTGAAAAATCTAAATGACAGATGTCATAATGATACGGATGGTCATTTAAAATGTCAACAAACAAGGGTGGTAGCATACATCTGTAATCCCAGCACGTAAGATGCAGAAGCATGAGGATTACCATGAGTTCCAGACCAGCCTAAGATGCAGAAAGAGACCCCATCTCAACAAAAACTTACATACCATATGCCAGGCACATGGGACACTGAGGTTTTGGAGAGGAACTGTGGACAAGGGACTCAAACAAGGACCAGAAACTGGTGTATATTTGAACCCAAGTCTATTTTTGCAGGCCATGTGAGGTTTTTTGTTATTGTTGTTTTTGTTTTTGTTTTGGCTTGTTTTGATTGATACAGAACTTTACTATGTAGCCCAGGATGGCCTGGAACTCACTATATAGTCCAGACTGGACTTAAACTCACAGAAATCATCCTGCTTCACCTTTTCAAGCACTGGAATTGCAGTCCTGAGCCACTGTGCGCAGAGTAGAGACCACGATTTTATCACGGCACCTTGTCACTCAAAATTGGAGGACAGAGAGCCGGGGCAGTAGCAGGCAAGTTCTGTCAACCCAAAGGCCATCCTCTCAAGACTGAATTCACCAAAGCAAAGAGTGCTCTTCACAGACCACAGTGAACCGATCCTTACCGCAAAGGCTGACACCCCGTTTCCTCCCATTGAAGAATCCCTGGCAGAGCATGTCCCTGTGAAGAGCAGGGCCAGCCACTACAGGGAGAGGCACAGGGCGTTTTGGAGGTGGGATATCCTGCACCCTGGTCTGTGCAGGCTCACCCCTAGTTGACTTCATGTCCCAGTGGGATGGGTACAAATGTCATTAGATCGTTCTGTGAATACAGGTCATTGCCACAAAACCTGACAACCTCAGTTTGATTCTCCTCGAAACCCATATGATAGAAGGACAGAACTGACTTCCACAAGTTGTCCTCCGACCTCCACATAGGCACCACCGAGGCACACAGAGGTACATGTACACTCACACAATAAATACTTATAATAAAAATGTGTTTTAAGCCGGGCGGTGGTGCACGCCTTTAATCCCAGCACTAAGGAGACAGAGCCAGGTGGATCTCTGTGAGTTCGAGGCCAGCCTGGTCTACAGAGCAAGATCCAGGACAGGCAACAAAACTAGAGAGAAACCTGTCTTGGAAAAAAATATATAAACCACTGCCCTTTCACAAGCCTGTTTTGTGCACTATGAAAACCCACACTTTAGATAACCAGGCGTTGTAATCAGGCACCATAACTGCCACAAGAGTAAACAATTCCCAGGGAAGAACTTCCCAGCTACACTCTGAGACTCTACTTACCAGGAAGCCGCAGAAAATGTAAAACAGTAAGTACTTTCAGCCCAAGAGAGCCATCCCTGACAGCCAGCTGGGAACCAACTCAGGTCAATTCTGAATGGCTGCATCTCAGCAGCCCTTATCTGCAAAGTTCTCTCACCATTAAGTTCAATATTCGCCATCAGCGTTAACGTCAACCTTCCTAACGAGGGCTAAGACTTGCATACAGTTTCTTTTAAATTCTTTAATCAGTTGGTGAGATTGAGAATGGAGCCCCGAGTCCCCCGGTCTTTGCGCCCACGCTCTCATCAATATGCTTGGCGACTGGGACATTTCCCCTCTCTCTCCTGATAAAGGAACTTGACAGAGGCCATGAAACAAACTTTAACGGAAGAAAGAGATGCTTTCCTATTCTTCTATTTCTGAACGGAATCTGGACTAGATTGTGGCCAACATAAGACACCGACTTCCGTGGAACAAGCTTTTACTTCTCACCGCGCATTCGTTCTGGCAGGGTTCCGTGGGTTATTTTTAGCAATTTTAAATTGCCCTTTTTCTTTTTCTACTATCCCATTTTTTTTCTTTCTTTTGAAGGAAAGAACAGAGAGGGAGGGAGAGGGGGAGGGGAAGAGAGCGAGAGCGAGAGAGAGCGCCTAAGCTAAAAAGAAGTGAGGACTTTTGACTGGAGGCTCTTAAATCGCCTACACCATTGCCTCTACTGCCCCGAACGCTAAGAGCGCGCACGCCCCAGAGGGGCATGGTACACTTTGGGGGCTCTGTCAGCCAGTGCCGGAACCCCACAAGTTCTTCGCATGCTCAGACCAGCCAGCCAGACAAAGACCGCAAGTGCCCCGGCCGACGGCTCCAGGCGGGGACGACTCTCCTCCAGCTGGGCCCACTCCCAGAACACGGAGTCTCAAACGCCGAGGATGGAGTCCCCAGGTCGTCCCTGGTGAGATCCGGGTCCCTTCGCATCGCCCCCGCCCTGAGCCCAGCGCCGATCCTCCCCCCCAGCCCCTCCCGGGCCCCCGCGCTGCAGGCCCGCGTCCCGCGCGTCCAGATTCCAGCGCACCCAGGCACCGCCACACCATTCCAAGTGGACCCCGAAGCCCCCGGCCCGCGATCCCAAACGAACCCTGATACCCACCCGGGTCCCGCCGCGAGGGCTGGACTCGCGCCGGCTCCACGAGCCGCCGCCACCACAGCCGCCACTGCCACCGCCGCCGTTAGCGAGGCGCGGCGGGGAGGGGATGTGCAGAGGCCCGGCCCTCGCTCCGCCCCGGCTCCGCCCCAGGACCCGCCCAGGCCCGCTCAGCCCGGAACGCTGCGCCCTGTCTCCAATCACCGGGCGCCCCCGCGCACCGGACGGCCCCTGCTTGGGGTTCCCTGCTAGCTGCATCTGCAGGTCATGCCGCGCGCCTGGTACCCGTGACGCTGCCCTAGATGGGAGCCCTGTGCCCTTGGTCCGGGAGGCAGAGCCTTCCAGTGCCCACATGTGTGCTCACCCCTTGCATTCCTATTTCTCAGTTTTTGGGGTAAGAAGGAACGATGCCCACTAAAAGGGCACTGAGCCTCCCTCTCTGCCAACGACCCCTCGAAAGGACCCCGTGGTCAGGGTTCCTGAGTACCCCAAGGCTGGAGATGGAAGAGCCAGAGCCAGGCGAGTTTCCCGGATCCGGCGTCCCCACCCAGCCTGCCACCCTCGGAGCCCCTGACCATCATCAGGTTCGAAGGTATTCAGTTGGATGTATTTTAGCCCTATCGTCACTCTACAGGAACTAAGTCCTGGCAGGAAAGGCTCGGACACACGGCGATGGACAAAACACACATTTGTGCTTTACTGCTTTTGCATGGTGTTTCTGTAAGAACTGCAGGACGCAGCCAGGCCCCGCCTCCTGCAGTCTTTGAGCGCGTGGTCCGACTTCGCCGGATGTTTGATGGCGTCGCCTAGCAACGAGAGATGGCGGAGCCGGAGGACCAAGCTGACGGGTAAGCCCAGCCAGAGGAATAATGGACCCACCAGACGTTTTCCCTGGCTTTCCGCACACAGGTGCCCCCACCCCATGCGCCTTCCCCCTTCACCTCTGTACCCCTTCCCATTCTCCTCCACATTTTCTGGACCTTTCCGACCCTCTCCGGCCCCAACCTCCCCCCCATGTCCCTTCTCTCTTTCACCTCCTGCCCTTTGTCCTTTCCTAGCCCCCACCCCACCCCCGCCCATTCCCTACTCCTAGCCTCTGCTCCTCCTAGACTATAGATTTGCACACACTGCGGTAACCATGGCAACCACCGTGCTTGATAAGCCAGGCTACAAAGCGGGGCATGGATAAGATGCTGTCCAGTATTGCTGGAGTTGGGAGGAGAGGGGAGGAGCGTGGCTCCGATGGGGATTGGGCCAGGCTCACCCTCCCTCCTGTAAGAACGGATCCCTCTGTCGTGGACGTGAGGGATAAGCAGATCGCCAGCACTGAGTGCACCCAAAAAAAATGCCGCTGCCAGCTCTCTTTTAGGTTTTGTGTAAAACAGAAGGGAGTTTAAATAATCATATTTGCTTAGACACTTCTGGGTTTTTTCATATTTTTAAAAGTTAAGTCTCTGTGTACTCCCATGGAAACACATCCAGATCACATCACAGGATGAAGCTAGACATGAAACAGTAGGTATAGAATGAGCCCCAATTTGGGGAAGAATTTAAGTGCAAAGATTCTGAACAAAGGCAGATGCACCACAAACGCCTGTTACAGTGACTGCCTTGGGCAGCAGAGGGCGAAATACAGGCGTTTTCATGTCTGTGAAGCATATATCTATATTACTTTGATTTTTAAAAAGTTAGTTTGTATCTTAAACATTGCACTGGCATATTTGCAAAAGTGTGTGTGTGTGTGTGTGTCTGTGTCTGTGTGTGTCTGTCTGTGTCTGTGTCTGTGTGTGCAGAAGCCGGAGGAGGATGTTGGGTGTCACCCTCTATTGCTTTCCACCTTATCCCCTTGAAGCAGAGTCTTTTACTGAACCTGGAACTAGCCTGGTGGCCAGCAAACCTCAGTGATCCTCCTGTCTCAAACCCTCGTAGCGCTGGAGTTACGGGCACAAGCAACTGTGCCTGGCTTTTATGTGAGCACTGGGGGTCCAGACTCCAGTCTCTAATCAAGTTTTTAAGAAACACCAAACTGTTTTGCATGCAAACCATGGCGATGCTGAGAAGCTGAGGCAGAGTCCGGCATGTTACCCTGTCTCCTGAGACTTTCTCTGCCTTGCCCCAGAAACAGCACAGCTCAGGTGACCTTTCTGGGGTGCCCTCACATGCTTTCTTTTTAATGTTATGATAACAGTGTGTTACATTCGTTCTCATACCAAACTGTGGCCCCTGACAAGCATGGCCTAGTGATGGGAGAGTTTTGGCTGGCAGCAGGGTGGAGGAGCAGTGGAGATCGTACCAGGGAGCAGCAGGGGCGCAGCGTGCGGGATGGGCTGTGAGCTAGCGTTTCCTGTCTCTAAAAGCAGGTCACACCTGGAAGAGAAGCAAGCTTCTGCAGAAGAGGAGAAGGAACAGGGCACACTGAAGGCCATGAGGTAACTGCCACCTGGAGACTTAATCTGGGCTCCTGTTTGCTAGGAGACAAATAGACAGGATTCCCAGGGTCCGTGGTGCCATGATCTGACAAACTCCGTTCAAGCACAGAGAAACTTACACCCTGTCCTAGTTGTATTGATAAAGCACTCTGACCAAAAGCAATTCAGAGGAGGAAAGGATTTATTTGGCTCATACTTCCAGGTCAGAGCTCATGACTGAGAGAAGTCAGGCCTGCCTGCCTGTTCTTCCACATAGTGTCCCCTCTAACCAGAGCACTCACTCACAGCCAAGGAAGTATAGCAAGAACATGGAGGAGGAACACTACTTACTGGCTCATTCATGGGTTTATGCTCAGGTAGCTTTCTTATACAAGCCAGGCCCACTTAGCTTGGGGATGGTGCTGCCTGCAGTGTGCTGGGCCCTTCCACATCGATTGATAATCAAGACCATCTCCCAGACAGGCCCGTCTAATATGGTCAATCCCTTAGTTGAGACTCCCTTCTCAGGTGACTCCAGGTTGTGTCAGGTTGACAAAGATAACTAGGACACACCTCATTCCAGAGTTTTAGCTATCAGTAATGACATATCCAACCTTTAGACCTCCCTGCGTTTTCTAGAGTTCATGCTTGTAACCCATGATGTAGAAACTAGAGTGGTTACCTTGAAGTGCAAAACATCATCATTTGGGCATGGGGGGGGGGGGGGGGAAATGTATGTAGATGTGTCCTTCCTGTCACCCTAACATCTGTCCCTCCTGTCACCCTCACATCTCTCACTATTACACTTTCTTCCCTGGGATTTCTTGCCACCCTGGAACAGGTGTCACCACCAATGGAAAACAATGGCCAAGAAATTGATGAGGGTGGAGATGCCACCAAGGGTCCTCAAGAGAGCATTGGGACAGAAGAAGAAGGCAGATATGAAGGAGAAATGGCAGATGATGAGACAGTCGGAACTGAAGGAGAAGCCATCTATGAAGGGGAAATGGAATCCAGTGGAGAGGCTCCCCAAGAAACAGAAATGGAACCCATTGGAGAGAGTGCCCCAGATATGGAAGTGGAATCCATTGGAGAGGCTCCTCAAGAAACAGAAGTAGAATTCATTGGAGAGGCTGCTCCAGAAACGGAAGTCGAATCTGTTGGAGAGGCTGCTCCAGAAACGGAAGTCGAATCTGTTGGAGAGGCTGCTCCAGAAATGGAAGTCGAATCCGTTGGAGAGGCACCACCAGAACAAGACATAGAATCCATTGGAAAGACCATAGCAGAAATGGACTTGGACTCCATTGGAGAGGCCATCCTGGGAGTGAACTTGGACTCCATTGAAGGTGCCATACCAGAAAGAAAAGTCGAATTCACTGGAGAGGTCATTCCTCAAGGGGATGTGGAATCCACTGGATACACCATCCCAGAAGGGGAACTGGAAGTTTCTGGGAGAGAAGGATTGGAAGAGTATACCTTCTCTGAGATGGACGAGTTCTCTGAAAGGATCAGCACTCCTGAGTTCACCTACTCAGACATCAGTCCCTGGGAAATGACTGAAGAAGAAGCGAACGCTGCCTATCTGTATGAAAGACCCAGATCTACTGAGGCACCCCAGCGAGCCCTTGGCACGTATGAGACCATAGAACAGAGAAAGGAAAGCAGGGTAAGTGCCCCTCGGTTGTTTGCCCAAGCCCCTCACTGCTCACGTGGCTCATCACCCTGTGAGAGGAGCTTAAAGGCACGTTATCACCACATCTTAGGGTTTCTATTGCTGTGACAAACACCACGATCGGAAGCCACTTGGAGAGGAAAGGGTTTACTTGGCTTACACATCCCAATC
The DNA here is from genome assembly GCF_004664715.2 of Peromyscus leucopus. NCBI lineage: Eukaryota > Metazoa > Chordata > Mammalia > Rodentia > Cricetidae > Peromyscus > Peromyscus leucopus. The sequence goes on from NC_051086.1 coordinate 103,713,792, forward strand.
ACAGTCTGTCCTGAAGGAAGTCAGGGCAGGAACTAAAGCCAAGGCCAAGGAGGAGCCCTGTTTCTAGCTTGCTCCTCTTGGCTGGCTCATGTTGCTTTCTTATAAAATCTAGGACCACCTGCCTAGAGGTACTACAGTCCACAGTTCTCTGAGCCCTCCCACATCAATCATGAATTAAGAAAATGTCCCATAAACTTGGCTATAGGCCAGCCTGGTGGAAACATTTTCTCCAGTGGACAGAAAACCTTTCACACACACCCTGTTAGGAATTTCTTAGCAAATGTAGGTCAATGCTGAGAAGGCCTAAACCTCACATCCAAGTTGCCAGATGCAAGGCTAGGGACATCCTGTAGCCACCATCCATGCACATGAGTGCATCCAGGTCTCTGGTCTTCCGAAGCAGTGTGGCCGAAATAAAGGTGACCACACATCATGGTGGCCCACCAGCTCATTTTATGAACACTAGAAATATGAGTAATGAAGGGGGAGGAATTAAATGTCTTAATTATCAAAATTCAAATTAGTTGGGCATGATAGCACTCAGTCATCCCAGCACCCAGAGGAAACACTGAGACAGGAGGATCTTGAATTCCAAGCCAGCATGGGCTTCTTCTGAAAGAGACCTCATCTCAAACAAAGAAACAAATCAAACTGATTTACATTTAAATAGTCATCTGTTGCTGGTGGCTAACATATTGAGATGTTTGTTTGTTTGTTTGTTTGTTTGGGGGACTAAATCTAGGGCCTTGAACCTGCCATGCCAGCGCCAAAGTTTAAAGCAATTACAGACTTTCAGAAAATGGAGGGGAAAAATGAAGGACAATAAAAACATATTTCATTGTCTTAGGTGCCAGAGGTAAATTTCAAATCTGATTTGTCACCACCAAATGCTTTTCCGTGTGTTTCTCACAAGGCACCAAGCAACCTTTTCCTGGGGAGACATGGACAAATGTCTCCTGGCCCCAGGCAGTGAACCAGCAACAGGCTGAAGTAATGATTCCACCAAAGTCCAATTTGGAGAACCCAGGAGTTTGCTGGGGTCACTTACCAGAGCCTGGATGACTCAAAAGCAGCTACATCCCCAGAAGCCCAGTTCAGCATCCCTGCAGGGCTTGTAGGCAGGTCACCCTTCCCAGAGTCTCCTCTCCGCAGCTATTGCTGTTATTATCACTATTACTATCATCATCATCATCATCCTCATCCTCATCCTGCTTACATAATCTTTGGGGCAGGACACTTTCCTAAACTGCTAAGTTTTATTTACTAAGTGAGTCTCAGAGAGCCTGCCCACAGGAGGGAATGATTCGGTTCTGAGGAAGTCAGTCCACGACAGAGAGCTACTGAATGGCTGAGACCTTAAAGTCTAAACTGGGGCTGGGATGTTCAGGGCTCCCTTAATGGGCTGGAAAACCTGGGTCGGGTCCCCAGCACCACTGTGGGAAAATCTGGCAATTCTACCTCCATCTACCTCCGTGATTTCCTGGAAGTTCTCAGGTCTCATTTTGCAACTTACCAAATGTCTAACGGTGACTCTTGTTAGCCTTGACTGTCATGGCTTCTCTTTAGTCTCTCCCTGACCTTGAGAAGACCACAGGTCACTTGCAGAGTGTGACCTCTGTGTGGGCTTCTCAGTCCTCCCTCCAAGGCCGCTTGAGTTTGAATGCAGAGCCACCCAGGTGATGCTGGGTGCTGCCTGCTCCTGCCTGGTGATGAGTGAGAACCACAGAAGAGGGTTGGAGTGGCTTGGTCGGCGTTGCTGAGAGGGAAGGAGGGCGAGCCGTCCTCACAGCAAAGCCTCTCCTCACCCTTCTGCATTTGTAGCCTTTCATGGGAAGATTCCCATTGTTCAGGATAGAAAAGTGGCTATTTGGAACGAAGGAAAAATCATAGCATGATTATTATTATTTATCTACAGTGTCTCATTTTCTGCCCAGCAATGTGCACCGCCGATGCGACTTATTACAAAACTGAGTAATTTCTCAGTTTTGTTTTCTGAGACAGAGTCTCTCTGTGTTGCCCTGACTGTCCTGGAACTCAGCAGGCTGGTGATGTTTGTTTTTTGAAAAGTTATTTTACGTGTGTGTGTGTGTGTGTGTGTGTGTGTGTGTGTGTGTGTTGACTTTTAAATATCTCACCCTATATACCAAATGTTGTTAAGCTCTCCCTTATTCTTTAGCGTGGCTGTGAGGAGAATCCAGTTTTGTTTTGTTTTGTTCAGGAAGATGATTTATGCCCTGAGAACAAGAGTGATCAGCTTCCTCCTCTCCTGTGCGTTCCTCCTCTCATTCTCTTCCTCGCTGATGGTGCTGGCCAGCCCTCCAGCATGAGGCCGCCGGCACCACAGCTGTATCCGCTGCTCTCTCTGCCACTCACTCCGGATTCCCCTGGGATCTTGCCAGATCCTTTTTATCAGCGGGAGGAGGCTCTTTCCATCCTAGCTTGTTAGATGCCGTGGCTTTTTGTTTTATTTATCACTTTGAATTTTCTCAATATTTTTCTGTGTTTACTGAGATGATTGTATGAGATTTGTTTGTTTGTTTTTTGTTTGTTTGTTTGATGATGTGATAGTTAATACTGATAGGTTTTTTTTGTGTGTGTGTATGTGTGTGTGTGGCATGTGTGCACAGGTCCGTGGCAGCCAAAAGTTGATGTCAATCAAGTGTCTTCCCGTCCATTTACTTATTTATTCATTGAGATATGTGTGGGGTCTCACTGTGTAGTCCTGGCTGGCCTCAAACTCATCCACCTTATTTTTTTTTTCAATTTTTATTTTTTAAATTTTTATTTTAAAATTTAAAAATTTTAAATTAAAATTTACAGATTAAATTAAGTCAAAAATTTTAAATCTATAAAAATTCTATTTTAAAATTCTATTTATTCATTTTTATGTGTATGGGTGTTTGGCCTGTATGTATGTCTGTGTGCCACATGCATGCCTGCTTCCTGTGAAGGCCAGAAGAGGGCGTCTGATTCCCCTGGGACTGGAGATAGACAGTTGTGAGCTGCTGGGAATTGAACCTGGGGATGTCTGAAAGAGCAGCCAGTGCTCTAACCCCTGAGTCATCTCTCCAGCCCTCATCCACGTTAGTTTCTGAGACAGAGTCTCTCACTGAACTGGAACTGGCCAGCGAGCTCTTCCTGCTTCTGCTCCAGCCGGAGCTGGAATTAAAAGTGTGCCCTGGCACACCTGGCTCTTCCGTGGATGCCGGGGACTGAACTCGGGTCCCCGTGCTGGCAGTGGGCCCTCTCCTAACCGCTGCCTCCTGGTTTGTGCATGTGAAAGCGACTCCGTGACATGAGACATAGTGGGACCTCTGACGCGTCCACTGCTCGCTCAGCTCCGCCTACGCAGACTATGGCTCCCGCTTCGTTCACCGGGTTATTCTCCATTAGCATTGTTCATGTTTTTATGCTCCAGCGGTCCTCACTTGGCCAACGGGAGCACATTTACTCATGGCCTTAGGACACCCGCCCCACCCACCACACCTCATGCCCTGCACTGTTCTTCTGCAGAAGGTTTCCAGACCTAGAATCGGACACTTCTGCCTGAGCACCGTGTTTATTAAAAGAAAGTCAGGTCAGAGATGAAGAGCTGTGTACAGAAGTGACCGCTGCTCCTGGGGCGTCACTGCCCCCTCAACACCCTGGACACAGACACGTGTGGAGATGCACAGTTATGGCTGTGTTCACAGGAGCACACGCATGCATACAGGTGCAGTCAGGGTCAACACTCGTGGCTGAGAGGCCCGGCCCCTTCCTCTGACTGTAGTTAGTAGTGTGACCAACGTCCCACAGACTCCAGCCCTCGGGACTCTACTATCCCTGCCGCAGCCTCCCTCCTGGCCCAGTCCCACTGGGGCTTTGAGTGTGAATTGCTCTGGAAGCAGAGAGGGCGGGGAAGAGGACGGGACACTTTCTTTGCATGAGCCCAGGCTGTGCACAGTGCCATCCCCTGATGCTGTGTCTGTGCCATCGGATCCAGGCAACAGCCTTATGGAGTGGGAGCCCTTGTTGTCTTCACTGTGCAGATATAGAAACAGGAAGGTGGGATGGAGGGATGGCTCAGTGGTTAGAGCAGTGGCTGCTCTCACAGCGAACCCTGGTTCAATTCCCAGCACCCACATGGCGGCTCACAGCCACCTGTAACTCCAGTTCCAGGGGATCCAATGCCCTCTTCTGGCCACCACGAACACTATACACATGTATGCATAGACATGCATACATGCAGGCAAAACAGAGGTAAGGGGCTTCCCTGCCCAGGGCCTCACCACTGTCATGGCCTATGGTAGCTTTTGCTCTGAAGCCAGTGTCCTGAACTACGAAGCAATGGACCCACCTCCTCCCCGACCCCATGAAAGCTAAAAGAGTTCCTAAGTTTGGAGGGTTGCTGGATGCCATGTTTGATGAACCCTTGTCATGCTCTACAATCAAACCTACTTTTTTCTACAGGTTGCACTGTGGTTCCATGGTAAAGTACCTGCCTGGCTACTGTGAGGACCTGGGTTCAAACGCCAGCATGACAAATGAACAAAACCAAACCCCCACGTTTTGTGAATCTGGGGAGGAGAGCAACAGCTGAGCAATGTCGTCTCCTCTGTGGGGGTGACCTGCAAGTCGCTTGTTCTCGTTACCCAGCTTCCACCCTTGGGTCCAGTTTCTAGAAAATTCACTGACACTAAGGTTTCAAAGATGGTCAACAAGAAGGCAGAAATACATCCTAAGAGAGCCCTACCCTTCTGCCTTCTGACTCTCAGCCTAGAGAAATACAAGCAGTGGGAGGAATTGTTAGTGGTCAGTGCATGCGTAGACACCCCGTTAGATTTTCATTAGAAGCCCTTCCGGGAGACTTCGGCCTCTGTGCCTTCCATAATGGCTGTTAGGATCTGGGTGCCTCAGAATGAACTTACAGAGTCCACCTTGTCTGAAGGTACAGTGGGAAAGGGCATGGGCACACATTTACGTGAACCTTTAGCTTCCATGGATCTGTTTCGCCTCCCCTACTTCGTGGGGACATGGAGCTCATGGCCAGAGATGAGAGTCATACTTGGTTCTTCGTAGACAGGATAGCGAAGCCCTGCCTCACTAGTTTCTGGGCGGGTATTTCCCTCAGCAGCAGGAGTAAGGACAGCTCATCTCAGTGATTGCAGCAGTCCCTTCAAAAGCCCAGGGTGGAAGCACAGGAGTGTAATTTCAGCACTCAGGAGGTTGAGACATGAGGGTTGTAAGTACCCAGACTAGCCTGGGCTACTTTATCTCAAGGGGGGAAAATAGCCAAATATCTATCTCAAGGGGAGGTGTTTAGATGGAAGAAGAGAAGAAGAGGAAGCGATCCCCTGAGGACCCTGCTGGAAGCAGAGAGGGTGGAGAGGAGGCATGCTGCTATGAGGAGTGAGTTGAGGCCATGCTTTCAGCCTCTGGCACCTGGGCAGCAGAGCAGAGTCTGTCCAGGTCCACGAAGAACCCTGGTCAGGAGGGGACACAAGTAAACCCTATCCATACCACAGCAGTCCTCATTAATATGTTCCTGTTATTCCGTCCGTAGCCGAGACCCCTGGAGGTCCCCGTTCAGAAAGTCTTTCCTATGGGAACACGACATCGCTTCAAACTGAGCATCGTGGGAAGTCTGACTTCCTCGGAGGTTGATGATTTCTCCCCGGACGAAGCTCTGGGGCAAGGATCAGGTACGATGCATCTGCCAATGTTGTCCTAGCAACAGCTCAGTCAGTCCACCTTCCCTCCTGTGTAGGTGAGGCTGCCTGGGCCACACCTGTCACCTCATGTCCTTGAAGCAGGAGGCTAATGACAAACATATGTTCAATGGACGCGGATAGCTTTATGGGGCACTTACCACCTCAGCCAGTCCTCACACCGGCCCAGTGAAGTAGCAACCGTTCTCCATTGTGCAGATAAGGACCCTAAAATCCACTCAGTAACTTATTCCAATGAGGTCCCAACACCCAGAGCCCTGACTGACCCCCACCTACTTCAGCTGCCTCCTGGCCTCTGGAAGTGGAACCCCGGGACAGCTCCCCTGTGAGCACATGTGCCTCTGCAGGACACACCTGTGTCCTCATCTGATTCTAATATCCTGGTGCTGTGTACGTGGGGGAGCAGGCTGAGAGACTGCTTGTTCCCCAGGATGCAAACGCATGTGTGGTTCAGCTTACAAAGCCACACATTATCTGTGAGCGACGTGAAAATTGGGCAAGTCTAGCTTAGAGAAATAAATCGGGACAGGAGCTAGGGATGCAGCTCAGTGGTGAGACTTGCTTGGCACACACAAGGCCCTGGTCCACACAAACGGAGCTTTACACTGCAGTCCCAGCTATGGGAAAGCTGAAGCGGGATCCATGAACCACTGAGCCCGAGTAAACCTATGCGACAGAGCAGGGTGAGTCAGGGGTACATGGGTAAGAAGAGGCAAGACAGTGCAGACACTGTAAATCCAAACCGCCATCACCATCATCCGGGGGATTAGCCCACCCGTGGGACGGCTGCACGAAGGCGGGCCGCCCCTGGAGCCCCTGGAGGACTGTCACGGCACACCAAGGCTGCAGTTCCTGATGGTGCAGGTGAAATCGCAGAATGACAAATATCCAGCAGGCACGTTGGCTAGTTTTCCTAAGTGATGCGTGTCTGCCTCTTTCCTTCCCATGAAGCATCCAGAAGATCAATTTGCTGGACCCACCCCTGTTCCGAAGCTCACACAGCCCCAGTTTTACCTGCATATCTTATTGCTGTTGCTTGCTCGTATGGTTGTTTTGTTTGAAACAGGGTGTTGGGGCTGGAGAGATGACCCAGCAGTTAAGAGCACACACTGCCCTTCCAGAGGTCATGAGTTCAATTCCCAGCATCTACATCAGGTGGCTCACAACCACCTGTAATTCAAGTTCCAGGGAGATCTGACTCCTCTGGTCTCTGTGGGCACCTACACTCATGTGCACAGACCCATACACATAATACAAGGTAATAAAATAAAAAAGCAGCCTCTCACAGAGTCCAGTATGGCCTCAGACTCCTTGTGTGTTTAAGACTGGCCTTGAATTCCTGATGCCCCTGCCTCCAGGTCCCAAGTGCTAGGATTGCAGGTATGCACCCCCATGCCCGGCCTTGACTCTGTGTTTTATTTGCTTCGTCTATTCACTGGTGATCTGATGAGTATCTTCTATGTTCCAGTTACCTCTCTAAGCATCAGAGCACATTAGATAAAATCATCTGCTCAACAGCCAGTGTGATAGCCTACACCTTTAATCACCACAGTGCTTGGGTGGCAGAGGTAGGCAGATCTCTGTGAGTTCAAGGCTAGCCTGGTCTATATGATGAGTTTTAGGCCAGCCAGGGCTACATAGTGAGACCCTGTGTCAAAATAAATAAATAATCACACACAATGGAAGACGTAAAATGGGTCTCTGTGACCTAGTTTATAATTTCATTTCTTTTTCAATCTTTTTAACTGGTTTCTTTTTTAATTTATGTGTATAAATGTGTGTGTCTGTGGGTATGGGTACTCATGGAGGCCAGAAGAGGGCAGTGGATCCCTTGGAGCTGAAGTTAGAGATGGGTGTAAACGGCCTGACATGGTGCTGGGAACCCAACTTGTGTCCTCTGGAAGAGCAGCAAGCATTTTTAACCTCTAAGTCATCTCCCTATTCTTTTTTTTTTTTAAAACTCAAAAGCCCCACAGTAAGGCGCCTCCTTCCTTCCCATTCCTCACATGTAAGCTGCTGTCTCATCCACTGCTAGAGTGTGGTTCGTTCTGTGGAATGCCTCGAATCAGCGATGGTTGATACCATGGTTAAGCCTGAGAACTTCCCACTGGAAGGCTCTCCTTTCTATTTTCAATACGTCCTGTGAGGGTGGGACCGTGATGTCTGCTCCCCCAGAACACAACAATCAAGCCTCAGTGGCTTTTGCTGTCTCTCCTGGACTGTTATTACAGTGCAACCCCCACCTGGCCCCCGGGAAGAAACCCGGATACAGTTTCGAGACCATGTCCGGCCCCTCAGCCCCGAGGAAGAGACCCTGGCGGAAAGAGCAGCGTCCGAAGGGAGTGAAGAGGCGGATGACGAGGGCTCCCAACTGGTGGTTCTGGACCCAGACCATGTGAGAACATGTCCTCGGGTTTTGCTTTTGCCCTGTGTAGGGGGGAAATCACCTGGGCCCTCTTCTGCATCCGCCCACCCTCCCTCCCTCCCAAAGCTGTTTGCCCTCTTGGGCTCACTGTGCGTTGGTTAGGCCTCCTACTTTGTTTCCCGGCTGTCTTGGTTCATTTTCTGTTCCTGAGAGAAACACCATGACCTGGGGAGGAAAGGGTTTATTTCTGCTGACTGTCATAGTCTGGGATGAAAGGAAACTGGCCCAGGAACTCAAGGCAGGAACCAGGGGGACTGAGCAGAGGCCATGGAGCAGTGCTCCTTACTGGCTTACTCACCATGGCTTGCTCAGTTTCTTTCTTTCTTCCTTCCTTCTTTTTTTTTTTTTTTTTTTTTTTTTTTTTTTTTTTGGTTTTTTGAGACAGGTTTCTCTGTGTAGCTTTGTGCCTTTCCTGGAACTCACTTGGTAGCCCGGCTGGCCTCGAACTCACAGAGATCCGCCTGCCTCTGCCTCCTGAGTGCTGGGATTAAAGGCGTGTGCCACCACCGCCGCCGGGCTTCAGTTTTCTTTCTTAAACACCCAGAACCAGCTGCCCAGGGGTGGCACCGTTCCCTGTGGGCTGCACCCTCCCACATCAATCATTGATCAAGAAAAAGTCCCCCAGGCTTGCATACAGGCCAGTCTGATGATTTGCTCAATTAAGGTTCCCTCTTCTCAGATGGCTAGCATGTGTCAAATTGACAAAAAAAAAAAAAAAAAATAACCAGGACACCACCCTTGACTCTACTGAATTTTGTTTGTTTGTTTGTTTCTTTGTTTTTGTTTGTTTGTTGAGGACTGACTGTCCTTTGTAAGGAGTCTGGACGCTATAGGACGTTGAACCAAATCTGTGGCCTCCACCCACTTCTTTGTCCTGACAACCAAAAAGACATCCAGACTATGCAGGATGCTGGAAGGAGGCAGAGGTCACATCACTTCCTCTTAACTTGTTGCCTTAACTGTGGCAGTCACACCGAGGGTCCTTGTCCCAGACCCGCAACACAAGAGAAAGGCAGATTTGATTTGAGTGGCACATTGGGGAGCTCAGAGGGAGCCCAGGGCGCACTTGGCAAATCCTCTGAGCCCCATTTGACACTGCTGTGATGGCTGCTGCTTATCACTCCCCCCCACATCCCTGGTCAGTCTGGACTGACCCCTCCCCCCCCAGCAGCTCACCAGCCCTTCAGCCAAATCTCTGCAGTGTCTGGCATGGCATGGGCCATGAAGTGCCCGGAACTTGTGGCTTCCACAGTAAGAGCCTGCGTTGGGATCATTTATGTCTGCCCATACCCGCCCCCCCATCCATTCCCACCCCCACAGAGGGAGAGACAGCCAGAGCTAGCCCGCCACTGCACCCCAGGTTGAGCACTGCTTAGGACATTGAGAGTGACAAGCTGCTTGTGGTTTTCCCTTGTCTTAGCCCCTGATGATCAGATTCCAGGAGGCCCTGAAGAGCTACCTCAACCGGCAGATGGACAAACTGAGACTGGAAATCCAAGAGCTGGTGCGTACGGGTTCCTGCCTTCCTCCCAGCCTGGTGGTCACCCATGGACCTTCCTCAACCCTGTTTCTTTCTCTGGTACAGGATGTGGCCACCAAGCAAACCCGAGTCCAGAGGCAGGAGCTGGGCGTGAACCTCTACGGGGTCCAGCAGCACCTGGCCCGCCTGCAGATGCAGCTGGAGAAGAATCATGACCGGCACTCGCTGGCTGCGTGTGAGAGGAGGCGGAAGGAGGAGGAGCTGCAGGCCACCCGGGCCCTCTACATCAAGACCTGTGCAACTGCCAACGAGGAGCGAAGGAAATGTAAGGCGTCCCGTGCACCCATGGCTGTCCCCGAAGTGTGTGTTCATGTGTTGTCGAAGATACCAGCAAAGCAATTACATGTCTAGGAAGGGTTCCCACCGTTTTTAGGGAAGGAAGACCCAGCAGTGCCCCAAAAGGCCCCTTACTGGGTAGAGAGAGCAGCAAAGGCTGAGACTAACGGGTCAGGTGGAGAGACTCCAGAACGGAAGTGTGGAGGTGCTGTGGCGGTCCAAAAGATGAATCCAGAGGATGCAGAACAGGTGTGTGGAGCTCAGAGGTGGGAGAGGCCATGCGGCCGGCCCGAGAGGGATCAGGGCAAAGCCCCAGACCAGACAGCAGCAGCCAAAGGGTCTGGGGGACAGCTGAGTGGGAAACCAGGCAGCTTGGGATTACATGAGATGGGCAGGGGGGCTGTGCATGCCACATGCAGTGTCCCCACTGAAGGCACACACCGCCCTCACGAGTAGACAACAGAGGATGTAGTGGACGGTGAGCAGTGACCCTCTGAGGCGCCAGCAGTTCTTCATTCTTTGTGTGTTTTGCTCTTTCCAACTTTCTTTGTCAACTCTATTGCTAAAGTGATAGCAAAATGTCCTGAAGGTAACGGGGAGAAAGCAGGTGCTGGGCCTGGTGTCCGTCCCAGACGATGCCTTTTGAACCCTGAGGGACGCAGGTAGGGAATCCGGTCCTGTTAGGAAGCTTTATAACAGACTCCCACTGGGGCACTGGTAACAAACAGTATCTTGCTTGTTTTTTTTTTTAATTTTTGGAGTCAGTGTGTCATGTAGCCCAGGCTGGCCTTGAACTCCCAATCCTACTGCTTTCTGCCTCTGTGCTGGCCTCACATGCATGTGTCACCACACCTGGTGCATGTAACGCTGGGGGTCAAACCCAGGGCCTTCATGCGTACCAGGAGAGCATTCTACAACCATCTGCCTCACGATTCTGGAAAACAAGATGTCCAATATGGAGGGACCAACATATGTCTCGTGATACAGCATGTAATGGCTGAAGGGCAGAGAGGAGAGGGCAGGAGAAAGGCATGCAGGCTGATCCCTCACAGCCCGGGTGGAGCTGTGTGAACTGGGCACGTCCCATCTGCCCCCAGCTCCCTGCACTGCTGCACTTGGGATCAGGTTCCCAGCAATTGTCTCTTGGGGGGGGGCATCTTCAACCCACAGTGTTTATCAAGAACCTCTCCCTGCGTACCCTAAGCACCTCCAAATCAAAACAACCAAGACAGAACATGGCATTTAAACTCAGGGCCCCACTTGCCATTCCCATAGACCCTGGCACATGCTGAAGGCACACATTGCCCGCCCAGCCCTGACACACACCTGCCGTGAGGCCGCGTAGCCACGGAGCCAGAAGCATCGTGCTGCCAGGCTCCCATCTGCCACGGCTCACAGTGTAGACAGGCCTCTCTCCCTTGAAAAGCTCCCTGAAGGGCTGGCCCACCACTTCATCTCCCTGTAACTGTAGTAAACTGTAAGGTAACACTGAGGGGCAAAGCCAGGGCAACCATGCGAGAATTCTGCCCACTACGTTTTTACGACACAGGGCACTCTCATCCCATTCATGAGCCAGCCAACAAAAGACAAACACCCCAGGAGATAAGCAGGCTCTCCGGAGAAGGAAAATGGGTCCCTGGAAATTAAACTACAAAACCAATTTCTGTTCACTAATACTGGAAGGAATGAAAATTTAGAAGAATAATTGAAATATTGACTCGGTCACTCACCTGGCAAAGACAAGTTGACCTTGGCATGCTTAGGGAAGCATGTAGTACACACCCTGGCTTGCTCAGGTGTGAGGGGGTAGCCTGCTTCAACTGCCGCACTGAGTTCCAGGACGAGGAGGCTGCTTCATCCACAGACATTTACCTCCAGGCAGGATGGTCGGGACTGTGTCCTCCTAGGCCCCTCTCTCCAGGGTTGGGCAGAGTTTTCTCTCCATGTTCCCGTGTAGCGTTCCTGTGTCCTGATCTCCTCTTCAGACAAGCCTAGACCACCATAGAGGCCACGCTTACTCTTGAATGCCTCTCTAAAGACCTTGCTCAGACGAAGCCACATTACGAGGCGTGGTCAGGTGGCACCTGCCCCCAGGTGCTGTGTGCCCAGTCTCCACCCACCATTTTCACTTCATGAACTCACAGGTGAGGGTTGAAACAGTCAGGCTCACTGAACAGAAACTGCCCCCAAATAAATCAGGGGAGAAAAGACAGGAGGGAGGAGTGGGAACCCAGGGAACTCTGGGCTCCTTCCAGCGGACAGAAGACGGACAGGGAGAACAGAAGAAACACTGAAGGTGCCACGGTGAAAAGCTTCCGCCCTGTGCCGACGGCGGTGACCCCACGGGTTCAACAAAAGTGAAACCCCAGATGCGGGAGGAAAACTGCACCAGGCTCTCCGCAGGCAAATGACTGAAACCCACAACAAAGAAAACACCAGCAGCTGGAGGAAGCATCAGACTGTGGAGAGCAGCTGAAGTGTCGACCGACCGTACCTCAAACCAGCTCCGGCCTGGCTCCCTCCTTCCAGGAAGCCCCGCCGGGAGCCAGAGCGTGCTGTGGTGCCATGGCGATTTCCCCTGTCAGAGACTTTCTTTCCTCTCCAGCAGCTTTCTGTGTAGACCCACCATCATTTGAATAGGCAGTGTTCTGTGCTAGTACACAAATCTATCTGCCTGTCTGTCTGTCTGTCTATCTCCTATCTATCCATTTTTTAAATGTTCTTACTTTTAAAAAGATTTATTTCTATTTTATGAGTATGGGTGGTTTGGTTTGGTTTTGAGACAGGATCTTACTGTGTAGCCCTGGCTGGCCTAGGACTCATTATGTAGACCTGGATGGCCTCAATTAGTGGAACTCTGCCTGCCTCTGCCTCCTGTAAGTGCACTGTGCCTGCCTTGTGCATGCGTGTTTTACCTGCACGTATGTGTGTGCACCATGCACATACCTGGTACCCACAGAAATGAGAAAAGGGTATTGGGTTCCCCTGGAGGTGGAGTTACAGGGAGCTGTGACCTGCCACATTGGTGCTGGGAACTGAACTCAGGTCCTCTGCAAGAGCAGTAAGTGCTCTTAACTGCTGATAAATTTTATGTATTTATCAGTGGTTATTTATTTATACATTTTTATAACCGCTGATCTTTACTTACTTGTTTTTGCAGAGCTGAGGATCTGAGTCTGGATGTCAGGTACCCACCCAGAGGCTGGGCACAGTGGGGTCCACTTGTAGTACTGGGAGAGAGATCCAGGAAGATCTGAGGGCTTGCTAGCCATCTCGCCAAATCAGGCAGCTCCAGATTCTGGGAGAGATCTTGTTAAACAATAAGGTAGGGACTGAGAGATGGCTCAGCAGTTAAGAGCACTGGCTGCTCTTCCAGAGGACCCAGGTTCAATTCCCAGCACCCATGTGGCAGCTCACAACTATCTAGGAATCCAGTTCTAGGAAATCTAGTGCCCTCTTCTGGCCTAGGAGGGCCCCAGGCATGTAGATGGCATACACAGAGAGAGAGAAACAGACAGACAGACACAGAGACAGAGAGATACATGCAGGCATAGCATCCATACACATAAAATAATAAGAAGAAAAAAAAACAAAAAAAACCAATAAGATAGAGAGTGATAGAGAAAGACAGCTGGCCTCCATCTCTAGGTTCTACACAAGTGAACACATGGGTAAACACACACACACACACACACATACACACACACACATACATGCACACACACAGTCCCCAGTGTAGATATGGTAGCATATGCCTGTAATCCTAGCACTAGGAATTTGGTGGAGGCAGGAGGAGCAGTAGTTTGAGGCCAGCCTGGGATATAGAACAGACTCTACCTCAAAAATCACAAAGAATCTATCCCCATCCAGGCTTGGTGTCCCAGTTCTTTAATCCCAACAACACTTGTGAGGTAGAAGCAGGCTGATCCCTGCCAGTTCCAGGCAGCCTGGTCCACAAGGCCAGTTCCAGGCAGCCTGGTCCAGAGTCTCCAGTTCCTTCGCAAAGGAGGGTCCAGGGAAGAGTGCTGTCCCAAGGGTCCCACGGGCAGTGCTGGACAGCCTCCCTTTCCACAGTGGCAGCCCTGCAGACGGAGCTGGAGAGCCTGGCTCTGCACCTCTTCTACATGCAGAACATAGACCAGGACGTGCGTGATGACATCCTTGTGATGAAGCAGGTGGTGAAGAAGACGGAGACAGAGAAGATGCGTGCTGAGATAGAGAAGAAGAAGCAGGTGACCGTGAAACCATCGCCGGTCCACGGGAAGAGCTCAGTCTCGCCACACTGGCAGAGGACTGTCCTCAGCTGTGGACAGCTCCTCATGGCCACTCCCTTTTTGTCAGGATCTGTTCGTGGACCAGCTCACCGAAAGGGCGCACCAGCTGGAAGAAAACATCTCCCTGTTTTCGGCTCAGTACATGTCCCAGGCTGAGGACACTCGGATCCTAAGGAAGGCAGTGAGTGAGGTAAGAGCAGCTCCGAAGCCAGTGAGAGAGAAGCCCCCTTGTCACCCACACCTGGCCCGGCAGGTTCCACGGGACAGCACCAGTGTCTGTAAGCTGCTGCCACCGGCAGTGTCCACAGTTACTCAGTAAACAGCTCGCACATCAAAACCAGCTGGTCGGACGGCCAGCGGGTGGGTGGCAGGGCCCACCAGGAAGTCAGAAATGGTGTCCTCTCCCGTGCCAGCAAGCTCTGGTGTGGTCCCTCGGGGGACTGAAATCTATGTGACGATATTGAGTACCATAGGCCGCGCTGCTCCCAGGCTGTGCCTTCTCCCCACTCTGTGTAGAAGGGAAGATGTACAAGCCACTGGCAGCCATGCCCGCGTCACAATGACCACGTCATATCCTGGGGCCTGTGACCAGGCACAGAGGCGACACCCCACCCGAGAGTCACCATCCACAGCCCCTAGTGCAGGGATGGCGCGGGCCGGGAGGTAGGCTGTCATGAAGGCAGGAGAGAGGATTCCCTACGCGTTCCTCCTACGCTCTCCGGCCTGTGAGCCTAATTGTCAAGCGTGTGTGTTCCAACCAAAGGTCTGAGCAAAACCCGCCATTTTTAAATCTGCACAGTGATTCTTGGGTTTTTCTGAATAATAAATCAGGGAGCCTCCAAGACTTGTTTTGGAAGGGAGGAGTCCAGCTGTCCAGTTTGACCAGAGCCAAAGGCTTCTCAAGATATGAGACTCCCTGGCAAACCAGGAGAGGGGTCACCACCTGCCACAAAGCTATGGGTGCTGGGCTGCAAGGTGCTGTTGGACCCAGGACTAGACAGGCAGGCCGAGGGCGCTGCCAGGAAGTCTGGAGTAAGCCCATCAACACAAAAAGTTAGTGGATTATTGATTAGCCGAGGACTGGATTGTGTGTTCAATAGTGTTGGGACCCTTGGTTAACCACTTGGAGAAATCCCCCCCCCCCCCCGTACCAACTACTAAAATAAATTCCAGATTGGGGTTGGGGATTTAGTTCAGTGGTAGAGCGCTTGCCTAGCAAGTGCAAGGCCCTGGGTTCAGTCCTCAGCTCTGAAAGAAAAAAAATTAATAAATGAATGAATTCCAGATGGAATCAGATTTTAAGGAGGGAACACGCAGGAGAGATTGCTCAATGGTTAGGAATCCTGACTGATCTTCTAGAAGAACCAGGTTCAACTCCCAGAACCCACATGGTGGCCCACAACCATCTATTAACCTAGTCCCAGGGAATCCAGTGCCCTCTTCTGGCCTCTTTTGGCACCAGGCACACAGGTAATGCATACACACACATGCAGACATACACCCATACACATAAAATTAAGAATAAGAATAAAGCCAGGCGGTGATGGCGCACACCTTTAATCCCAGTACTTGGGAAGCAGAAGCAGGCGGAGTTTGAGTCCAGCCTGGTCTACAGAGCACATTCCAGGACAGCCAGAGCTACACAGAAACCCTATCTTGAAGAACTAAAACAAATAAATGAATAAATGAATGAATTAATGAATGAATGAATGAATAAGTAAATACAAATAAACAAACAAGTAGATAAAAAGACTACAAATAGTGGTGGGTGGGTGCTGAGGAGGAGTTATCAGAAGAAACCGGGAAAACATGTACCAGTCCTGGCCTGAAGAGGGCTTTTGGCACTTGACACCAAGCAGAGTCCTCAGGCTGGCTGTGTAGCTCAGTTGGCAGTGTTTGCCTAGCATGTGCAAGCATGGGTTTGATTCCCAGCACTGCGTAAACCCCGCATGGTGATACATGCCTGTGATTCCAGCACTTGGAAGACAGAGGCAGGACTATCAGAAGTTGAAGAACATCCTCAGCCACATAGAAGCCTGGGTACCTGAGACCCTACCTCAGATTTAAAATGCAGAATCCATAACGGGAAGGGTCTGGAGGTGGGGCCACACCAAACACAGCCACCGACAGAGGGGAGAGAGGGTGAGGCCCACTTACAGCCACCGGTCGGCTGGGATAGTCCAGTGCTGCAGCCTTGGAAGTTAGAGTTGTCCCTGGTTCTCGGTCCAGCACAAGGACAAGGGTCACATCTGGAGCTGGCCCACTTGCTGGCGGAGTCCAAGGTGAGAATGGGGAGCGAGTGTGACCTAGACAAGCCGGCTCCTGTAGAGAAAAGCCCTCCGTTGGTTCACAACGCACCCCAAGGATAGAGTCCTAAGCACCTCTCAGAGGCCCCAGCTGGCTCTTCCTCCTCTGTCCAGTGGGACATATTCCAAGGAGAGTCTGGGAGGGACAGGCGCATCCAGAGTGCAGCAGGTATGTGACAGCGTTCTTAGGCCGGGGAGTCCTGTGGCTTCGCTCTAGAATGGCAGGGGTCTCCTCTGCGTCCCTCCTTCCGCTGGTGGTCATGGTTAATCCATGCCTGGTGTGGCCCTCCTCCTGGCCCTTCCCTTTATGGATTCTGCTCTTTTTCTTTGAGACAGGGACTCACGTGCCTCGGTTGGCCTCAGACTTGCTCTGTAGCTGAAAGTGACCACCGACTCCTGATAAATGCCCACCAGGGTTCCTTTCCTCCTTTGGCCTGTTGGCTGGCACCTCTGCCTCTGTCCTCAGCAAAGTCTCCAGCGTCCGTTCAGTTCTCCTTCCCAGCATTCAGACATTGGCAGGCCCTCAGCCACACACAGTCATTGCTCGGGTGAAACAGTGAGAAAATGGGAAGTACTCACAGGCAGGGAGGACCCAGCAGGATTCCTGGCCCGCCTTGTGTCTGTCAGCATCTCAGTCCAGACCCCTTAACAGTCCACTGTTTGACCTTATTTCTAAAGTAGTGAGTACACAGGTGTGCACATAGCATCTGTGTGTGTGTGTGTGTGTGTGTGTGTGTGTGTGTGTGGTGTGTGTGGTGCATGTGTGGTGTGTGTGTGGTGTGGTGTGTGTATGTGGTGTGTGTGTGTGTGTGTGTGTGGTGTGTGGTGCATGTGTGGTATGTGTGTGTGTGTGTGGTGCATGTGTGGTGTGTGGTGCATGTGTGGTGTGGTGTGTGTGGTGTGGTGTGTGTGTGTGGTGTGGTGTGTGTATGTGTGTGTGGTGTGTGTGTGTGTGGTGTGTGGTGCATGTGTGGTGTGGTGTGTGTGGTGTGGTGTGTGTATGTGTGGTGTGTGTGGGGGTGTGTATGGTGCATGTGGTGTGTGGTGCATGTGTGGTGTGGTGTGGTGTGTGTGTGTGTGTGTGTATGTGTGGTGTGTGTGTATGTGGTGTGTGTGGTGTGTGTGGGTGTGTTTGTGGGGTGTGTGTGTGTGTGTGTGTGTGTTTAAAAAGAGCCAGGCTATGGCTAGGAGAGATAGCTGAGGCAATAACATGCCAAGCCACTCAAGCATGTGGACTTGAATTTGATCCCCAGCCCTCATATAGAAACCTGGCCATGATGGGGCACGCTTGCGATCTCAGCCCTGGAAAGGCAGAAATACGAAGATCTCTGGGGTTTTCTGATCAGACAGCTTAGCTCGATCAGCATGTTCCAGGCCAGTGAGACATACTGCCTCAGAAAAACAGGTGGATGGCTCCCGAGGAATGACGCCTCAAGCTGACCTCTGGCCTCCACAGGAGCGAACCCTGTGTGTTCTCCCTCTGGACTTCCTCCCCCATCTGCTCCACAGTCTAGTTCTGCATCCTGGTCCCCAGCACAAGGAGGCCAGATGCCCTCCTGGAGGCCCTGGGCATTCTCGACTCAAATAGCTCCTCCCTGGGCAAGAACTGATCAGGGGCAGGGGTGTGGGCCCTGTGGTCTCCCCTGCCTGGGTGACCTCAGCCCCATCCATGACATCCACTAGGCCTTGCCTCGGCATTGGTGTGGAGTGGGTGTCCTGTCATATTTGACAGAGTCCTCCTCCTCAGCCCCCAGCACTGAGCCCTAAAAACTGCCTGGAGACCCCATGGAAGACCCAGGCCTCTTCAAAGCCACGTCCCATTTCCTGTTGCCCCTCTGTGATAAAGAAACTTTAAGGTGCCAGGCGTGGTCATGAATACCTTTAATCTCAGCAGAGACAGGCGGATCTCTGTGAGTTCGAGGCCAGCCTGGTCTACAGAGTGAGTTCCACGACAGCCTGGGCTACACAGAGAGACCCTGTCTCAAACAAACAGAAGAGGAAAGTTGAGGTGGAGGGGAGGCAGGCGGCAGAGTGTGGCTCCCGCCATTTGCCATGTCTGTGTTCCACCCTCTGCAGGCCACCACTGAGATTGACGTCATTGCTGTGGAGAAGAAGCGTATCCTGCAGCAGTGGACCACCAGCCTAGTGGGCATGAAGCACCGGAATGAGGCGTACAAGACGGTGATGGACGCGCTCAGGTACCACTCCGGGGAAGGAGCTGCCCCACGGATGCACAGGGCCCCGCTGCCCACCTCCATCCTTCAGTGCCGGGACCGGGAGAAGTCAAGTCTGTAGGCCAGGTTTCCAGGCAGGATTTCCAAAAGAGACATTTATCTGTGGGAGACAAAGGTGTCCCTTTGATCAGAGGCTTCACCACCTGAACAGGAAACCCCAGCCCTTCCCCAGCCGTTCTGGCTTGTTCTGCCCTGGGCCGCGTTCCAGCCAAAACCCTGTTTCAATTCCCTTGAAAGGGAAGGCACACAGGGTGGCGCTTGGGCCGGAGACGCTTGCTGCCGTGATAACCAGAACCACCCACGTGATGGGAATTTGGTGCTGAAGGTAGCTCACGGCTTATTGGCTGGTCCTCTCTACCCTAGCACCCACAGAGGTTGAGCTCTGAGGGAAAGAGTGGCTGCTGATGGCCTACTGGGTGCTGAGCGCTGGAAAGATGGCCCAGAAGTTAAGAGAGCGCGCTGGGCTTCCAGCATCTCCAAGTGCAGTCCCCGGCACACGATCGCAGCTCAGAACCACCTGTCACTCCGGCTCCTGGAGATTCAACACCCTCTTCTGGTCTCTTTGGACACCTGTGTGTGCACACTGGTGCACACACACAAATAACAATCATTTTTAATTTTTTTAAAGAAATTATAAAAGCCAGAGGTGCTGGGCGGCAGCACATATCGTTAATCCCAGCACTCGGGAGGCGGAGGCAGGTGGACCTCTGTGAGTTCAAAGCCAGCCTGGTCTATAGTGCTAGCTAGTTCTAGGATGGCCATGGCTACACAAATAAAGGCCAGGGGTGCAGCTCAGTGTAGATGGCCTGCCTAGTGTGCACAAAGCCTGGGTTCCATTCCCCACACCGGGAACAAAAAGGCTGAGGTGTGTATGATGGCTCACTTAAAAACAAACCAACAAAAACACAAGACGTCTTTATGTGGATAATACTGGATTAAAAATATCCATTTCTTTTGGTTTTTGCGGCCACACGTCGGGACTGTAGGCTGCTGGGCAGGCCGAGTCTGGGCCTGTTCTGACTGCTAGTTGCTGTGCGTTCTTCCATATCATTATCAAGCCAGGACTCCAAAGAACACACATCTGTAGGCAGTGCCAGAGAGGACTGTGACAGTCACACACCCCAGCGGCATCTCAAAGTCCCTGACGTCTTACATACTGTCACCTCTTAGGATCACACGAATTAGACTGTGGGGAGAGCATCTTGTGATTTTGCTTGCTTAGATTTGAGACAGTCTCCCTCTGTAGCCTAGTCTGTCCCGGAACTCATTCTCTAGACCAGGCTGGCCTCAAACTCACAGAAATCGGCCTGCCTCTGCCTCCTGAGTGCTGGGGTTAAAGGTGTGCGCCACCATGCCCTGCCAATACCCTGATTTTAAAATATGCACTCACAGAATGTCAAGTGGAGATTTTAGCAACGTCTGTGCACACTTGCACGCGTAGCCAGTAAATGGGCCTCTGCCTCTAGCTATAGTACAGCCAAGACCCTGAGAGCAGGAGGTCATCTTTTGAGAGGATCACGTGGGCCTAGGAATCTAAGGCCAACCTGGTCATCATACTGAGAGTCTGTTTCTAAAAATGACACCAACAAATGAGATAGTGTGAGCCTGCCTAGCAGGACACTGACTGCTGGCTATGGCTGCAGAGGAGCTGGCTCTACATTTACAAGATTTAAAGGCAGTCTGGCCAGGCATGGAGGTGAGTTCAAAGTCAGCCTGGTCTACACTTAGCTACAGACCAGCCAGGGCTTTGTAGTGGGGCTCTTGAAATTCTTGCTTTAAATAAGAAAGGTAAGATACTGCCCTTAGACTTCTCAGGATGAAAGGGAAGAAATCTTCACACACAAATAAAAAAATTCAACTTCTGTTAATCCAGGATATATGTGTTGGGGAGCTGCTTGTTCAGTGGCTCTGGACATGAAGCCTAGAACTTCATGCATGCTAGGCAAGTACGCTACCACTGAGTTACATCCTCAACTCTCTTTTAATTTTAATTTTTATCTATCATCTATCTATCTATCTATCTATCTATCTATCTATCTATCTATCTATCTATCTATCATGTATCATTTGTCTATCATCTGTCATGTATCATCTGTCTATCAATCATGTAACATCTATCATCTATCTATATATCTACCATCTGTCTATCCTCTATCTATCTATCTATCCATCCATCATCTACCATCTAGCTACTAGTTAGCTAGCTATCATCTATCTGTCTTTGCCGAGGCAGGTGTCACTCTGTAGACCTGGCTGGCCTTAAAAGTGTGGCCACCCTGCTTCTGCCTCCTAGGTGTGGGATTATGAGTGTGTGCCACCATACTAGGTCACTTTTGAGACAAGGATTAATTGGGATGACCGGCCTGTACCACCCAGCCAGGCTCAGTATCTGTGTTTTTAAAACTTGAGCTTTTCCATAGTAGTATGCCATGGAGGACAAAAGTTTAAGTGGGACCCCACTGTTGGCCCCAGCCACACTGTGAGCTATGGACTTTGGACAGGTCATCTAATGAGCATCTAGCACAGGGCGACATCACCATGGTTAAGGAAGATGGGCACTTGAACTCCCCAGCACAATACCTGGCCCCTGGATTCCTCCCTTTCTCTTCATAGTCATAACAGCAAAGAGCTGTAAACTTGGATTCTCAGCAGTTTCCATCAACGGTCCTGTTGACCCATTGGAAGATAGTTGTCAGGGGCTGGAGAGATGTCCTGGTCAGTAAAGTGCTAGCGGTAGAAGCATGGGAACCTGAGTTCAACCCCCCAGAACCCATGTGAGACAGCCAGCCGCAAGGCTTTTGGAGGCAGGGTCACTCTATGTAACTCTGACTGTCCTCAGACTCACAGAGATCCACCTGCCTCTGCCTCCCAAATGCTGGGATTAAATATGTGTGCCACCGCCTGACTAAACTATCTAGCTAGCTATCTAGCTATCTACTGTATAGGGATGTTTTGCCTACATGTATGTCCGTACAATATGCATGCAGTGTACACAAAGGCCAAAAGACAACTGATCCCTTGGAACTGGAGTTATGGATGGTTTTGAGCCACCATGTGAGTGCTGGGAATCGAACCTGGGTCCTCTGGAAGGGCAGCCACTATTCTTAGCTACTGGGCTACCTCTCCAGACAAGGGTGCACACTTAAAAACCCAGAACTGGGGGATGAGTCAGGAAGATCTCTAGGGCTCCCTGGCCAACCAGCCTGGCCATATCACCAAGATCTGGGTTCAATGAGAGACCCTGACTCAAAAATTAAGGTGGGGCCAGCAAGATGGCTCAGAAGGTAAAAGGTACCTGCTACTGAGTCTGATGACCTGAGTTCACTCCCCAAGACCCACATAGTTGATAGAGAGAACTGACCCCCAAAGCTGTCTTCTGACCTGCACACATGCTCTGTGGCATTCATACCTGGCCCTACACAAAAAATTAATAATTTTTAATTTTTAATTAAAAATATGAAAGCCTGGCAGTGGTGGCGCATGCTTTTAATCCCAGCACCCAGGAGGCAGAGGCAGGTAGATCTCTGTGAGTTCAAGGCCAGCCTAGGCTACAAAGTGAGTTCCAGGAAAACCAATATATATACATGCCAGTTGTAGTGGCAAATGCTGGTTGGATATGCAAGAGCCAGAGACAGAAGGATCACAACGTTGAGACCAGCCTGGGCCACACATTTGGGCCACAGATGTGGCTCAGTGGGAAAAGACACACGTGTGCCATGACACACTTGCACGAGCACACACACAATAAATAAATAATACACTAAGAAGTAGGGTGGAGGGGACTGAGGAAGACATCCACATTGCATACACAACGCACTGTACTGGTTGGAGTGTGTCAACTTCACACAAACTAGAGACACCTGAGGACCTCAGCTGAGGCATTGTTCCCATCAGATTCGCTCCTGCGTGTGTCTGTTTCTTGATTAACGACTGATGGGGGTGTGCCTAGTCCACCGGAGACCATGCCACACCTGCACAGGGGGTCGTGGGTGGTGTAAGAAAGCAGGCTGAGCAGGCCAGTAAGCAGCATTCCTTCATGGCCTCTGCTGTAGTTCCTGCCTCCAGGTTCCCATCTGGAGTTCCCCTGGTGATGGACTGTACCGTGTAAGCCAAACCAACCCTTTCCTCACGCAAGTTGCTTTTGGTCAGGGTTTTATCACAGCAGCAGGAAAGCAAACTAGAAGATACACAAACACAAATAAACAGCAGTTAAGAGTTGGCGCCCTGGGCTGGAGAGATGGTGCAGTGGTTAAGAGCACTGGCTACTCTTCCAGAGGACCTGGGTTCAATTCCCAGCACCCACACGGCAGCTCACAGCTGTCTGTAACTCCACTTGCAGGGGATCCGACACCCTCACACAGACAAATATACACACAAGTAAATAAGTAAACTATGTTTTTAAAAAAGAGTTGGTGCCCCAAATTATTCCTCCATATGTGGAGTCCACTCAGTGAGAGTCTTCTGAGTGGATTCTCTGGCGCCCAGCCTGTGATGGGTTTTACTCTTCTGGTCTTGCAGGGAGTGTGAGCATCAGATCAAGTCCATAGACGGTGAGATCGAAGCCTATAAGAGGTCCATCATGAAGGAGGAGGAGAAGAATGAGAATCTGGCCCGCCTCCTGAACCGCTCAGAGACAGAAGCCATGTTAGTGCAGAAAATGACCACCCAGTGCTTAACCAAGCAAGAGGCCCTGCAGAATGAGTTCAACACCTACCAGCTCGCCCTGCAGGACACTGAGGAAATGCTGAGCAAGGGCCACGTGGTGAGGCATGACCCCCAACTGCAGGCATCTGCCCTCAGCCAGCCCATAGCAGGGCACCCTGGCACATCCTCCCTCCCCATGACTCTTCCTTTGCAGGAACAATCAGCGGTCTTGGGCGAACTACAGGTTGCCCGCCAGGCTGTCCGTCAAGAGCAGGAGCTACGGCAAAAGATGGATGCCTCCATCATGGACAAGCTGCAGGAACATGGGACCTCCAGCAAGATGACCATGTACTTTCAACAGCTCCTTCGGAAGCTGCAGAAGGAAAATACCAACCTGGTAGGTGGCCCCTAGCTGAGTGAGCAGGGGCTGGCCTGGAGCCAGAGGCATGTGAGCAAAGGGTTCCTGGGGTGGCCCCTCGTTACCTAGTTTCTAGCTGTCAAAGGGAGACTTTCTATGATTTACTTATTTATTTTTGCTTTTTTCTGAAGGTAGGGTCTCTATGTAGTCTTGGTTGTCCTGGGACTTGGTATGTAGATCAAGCTGGCCTTGAAACTCAGAGACATCTGCCTGTCTCAGCTCCCAAGTGCTAGGATCAAAGATGTGAGCCACCACACCCAACTCTATAATGTATTTTAATTAATTTTGTTCCTATACTATTAGAGATTGAGCCTAGGGTCCTGCCCATGCTAGGCAAATGTTATACCACTGAAAGACTCCTTTGTCCTTTTTCTTCTCAGGTAGTCCCAGCTAGCCTCAAACTTAC
The DNA here is from genome assembly GCF_004664715.2 of Peromyscus leucopus. NCBI lineage: Eukaryota > Metazoa > Chordata > Mammalia > Rodentia > Cricetidae > Peromyscus > Peromyscus leucopus. The sequence continues at coordinate 103,738,023 of NC_051086.1, forward strand.
TACTATGTGTGTGTGTGTATATGTATATATACATACAACACAAATATATATGTATATGTGACCTTGAATTTCTGATCCTCCTGCCTCCTCATCTTAAGTGCTAGGATTATAGGTCCAGGCCACCATGTCCAGTTTATTAGGCCCTGGGGATGGAATGCAGAGCCGAACAGTGGGTTGCATCCCTCCCCAGCTCCCCAAACCTGCTTTTTCTTTGGAGACAGGGTCTCACTAGTTGCCTAGGCTGACCTGAACTTGTCCCGTAGCCCAGGCTATAGGCTCAGTTATGACTGTCACGCCTTCATCTCTTGGCAGCTGGGATGACAGATCCAGCTAACACTGTCTTCTTGTTGAATACCTGCAGAGTTTGCCCAGCATGCACGAGGCCCTGGGCTCTGTCTCCGGCACCAGGGCGGGGAGAAAGGAAGGAGAGAACACAGAAAGACATAATGAAAACAATAGATGCCGTAGTTCTACCGCTCGGGAAACACTTCTAGATTTCTTCCTTTCTGCACACATTTACACACACACACACACACATACACACACACACACACACACACCCTCATTCACACACTCATGCTAACATTGCACTCTTGTTAAACATCTGGTTTTAAGTTCATTTGATTATATTTTTATTAGTTTCATTGACCTATGACACAGAGAGAAATGTGCACAGGCATTAAGTTTGGGACTCACTGAATTTTTCATTTTTCTTGACAACACCCAACACATCTGCTCTTGCCATTCCCCATTCTTCGACAACGCAGACCTTCGTATTTGCATGACCTTCATCAGGAGAGCATGATTGATTGATGAGTTATGATTGATGAGTCTCTTGTTAGAGGCTTCAGGCTGACTAGGGTTTTTTCAGTGTTTTGAGCAGCTCTGCACAGATACCCAGGTCTGCAAATGTCTACACTCTGAGGACAAGCTACTAAGCCACCGCTCCTGGGCAGAAGCCACCATCCAGGAGGCTGGCTTGCCCGGGAGGCCTGCAGTGTGCCTTTGACCTCCAAAGTCTGGAGCACCACACACCTGAAAATTCATTCTAGGGCCTTGCTTTTTCCTCAGCTGCATGGGAGACTGCCTCTGGGAGAGCAGCTCCCTCCTTGAATATTTCTTTTTCTTGAGACTGTGTCTCACTCTGTAGCTGAAACTGTCCTGGAATTCACTGTTGTCTGTGCTGGCATCAAACCCATGGCCATCTTCCTGCCTCTGCTTCTCAAATGCTGGGGTTACGGGTGAGCCCCGCACCCAGCTCCTTTTTTTGTTTGTCTTTTTGTTTGCTTCTTCATATGGTGGGATCCCGCTGGAATCTCTGCCTTGGTGGCCCGGGGAGTGCTGTGTCAGGCTGAGGACGCATCCCACAGAGGGGCTGCTCTGTCACCGCACAGTCTTAGGAAGCGGGGCCGGACCTGGCCAGGTTGCGTCTCTACCATCAGTTGAACCAGTACAGATCCACTCCCCACATGTTCAGCTCCACTTGTGTGATCCCAGCCCAGGCTCTCTGATTCTGTCCTTCTGGGAATTTGGAGATGAGGAACATAGGTGTCCATCCAGGCTTAGATAGGGGTGTCCCTGCAGTTAACACCTGAATCTAGCTCCCTTGAGAACCTGATCTTCCATCTGACTAGGGCCTCGGGCCCAGCCTCGGGCCCTGGGGGCTCAGCTGTCTTTCCTGCCACCTTGAAGGTGGCAGAGGATCGGACCTGCTACCGCTGCTGCTTCCTGTCATGGTGGCTGTTTGCCAGGAGTAGGCATGGCTCTTGTCACCTGGCCTCCTGAAAGGGCAGCAGCAGCCTCGACATTCCCACTCCGCACACACTTTTGACCTGACTGTCCAAGGAAGGGGACAAGGCTGGCTGGAAAGTCCAGGCCGACGTGGCTCAAGTCCTTCCCCTGGGAGCAGGGCAGGCAGAAGAGAAGGGGTCTCGGGTGCCTTGAGACACTAAGGAGCGAGGTGGGTGTGAAGTAGCCTGCCCAGTCCCATTGTTGCACAGGCTAGACCTGTCCCCTAAGGTCTTCTGTTGGCAGGCCCCCACCCTGCCCCTTCCGAGATTAAGCATGGACTATCACCACCTTTTCCCACCAGAGGGCAGTAAAGAGTCTTAGGCAAACAACTATTTATTATTGTGGTTTTCCAACTGAAGTGGAGCCCTTGAAAAGGGACACTGGATACTCAAAAGCCCTGTGCACCAGTGACGGGTGGGGCAGGAAAGGGTCCCGTCTTGGAAGAGGATCAGAGGGTGGCAGTCACGATTCTGTCTGGGGCTAGTGAAGAGGGAAGGGGGGAAGGGTGTCAATGCAGGACCTCATTATAAACTCAGAAGCAGAGCTGAGGTCCCGGGGTTCCGGGGAGGCCAGGATGCTTTCCACAGGTCTCAGGGGGTAGTGTCAGAGGTAGTGTATTCTGCCCAGTCACAGTGTGAGAGGAAGACTATGCCATAATCTGAAAGGGCTCAGGAAATGCACAACCATTAAAAATTATATAAGAGGAGGCTAAAGGTGATGACACATCTTTAATCTCAATACCTGGGGGCAAAGGCAGGTGGATCTCCGTGGGTTTGATGCCAGCCAGCTCTATACAGTGAGACCTTATCTCAAGAAAAAAAAATTGCTGGAGAGATAGCTCAGAGGTTAAGAGCACTGGCTGCTCTTCCAGAGGTCCTGAGTTCAATTCCCAGCAACCACATGGTGGCTCACAACCATCTCTAATGAGATCCGGTGCCCTCTTCTGGCCTGCAGGCATACATGAGGCAGAACACTGTATACATAATAAATAAATAAATCTTTAAGAAAAAGAGAATATGAGACAGTATCTGTCAGGCTAAAGAGATCAGTGGCATGTGACCCCACCCCTGCTCTCCTAAGGGGTACGGAAGGGTGGGGGCCTGGGAGGGTGTACATAACATAACACTGGAGGAAAGGTAGGTGTCCAGGTGGTCTGGTGGCTAGCTTTGTGACAGAATCACCCATGATTCAACACTTTCTCCTCTGCACTTACACTCTGCTTGTTTATAAAGAAAACCCAGCACGATAGCTTCTTTCTCCTTCCTCTCCTCCCTCCCTCCCTTCCTCCACTTCCCCTCCCTCCCTCCCTCCCTCTAAGATCTTACTATATATATAACCCTGCCTGGCCTGGAACTCAATATGTAGACCAGGGTGGTCTCAAACTCATAGTATCTTCCTGCCTCTACTTCCCAAGTGCTAGGATTAAAGATATGAACCAGCCCGGAGGCAGAGGCAGATGAGTCTCTGAGTTTGAAGGCAACCTGGTCTACAGAGTGAGATCCAGGACAGCCAGGGCTACACAGACAGAGAAACCCTATCTCAAAAAAAAGAAAAAAAGAAAGAAGGAAAGAAAGACATGAACCAGCCCCCCTTTTGCCCTTTTGAGAGAAAGGGGGAAAGGAGAGAGGGTGGGAAGGAGAGAGAGAGAGAGAGAGAGAATATCTCTTGCAGCCCACACTGACCTCAAACTCACTATGTAGCCCAGGCCGGCCTTGAACTCAAGATTCTCCCGCCTCAGCCTCCCATGTGCTGGGATCACATGCTTGTGCCACCACACCCAGCTTTCTTTTTCGCAGGCCATCTCCATGTGTAAACGGGCCCCTGGCAGGTTCTCAAGACACAGGGCCAGTTAGCTTCCTGGTGACTGCATGCAGGGATCACTCCAGAATACACATGGAGTGTCAAGGAAGCAGCAGTTGGGCCCATTCAAGAGGCAGAAAACGCTCACAACCATTGCCCTTCATGCCCTCAGGTGACACATCTTTCCAAACTTGACGGCGACATTGCTCAGGCCACCCTGGACATCACCAACACCAGCTGCAAGGTAGACATGCACAAGAAGACGCTGGCAGAGCTGGACAAAGAGGTGAAACGGTTCAATGACCTCATCACCAACAGCGAGAGCGAGATCGTCCGGCGCACCATCCTCATCGAGAGGAAGCAAAGTCTTATCAACTTCTTCAACAAGCAGCTGGAGCAGATCGTGTCTGTGCTGGGGGTGAGGCACTGCCCTGGGCTCCGAGCTACGAGCCTGGGTGCCCGCAGACAGCAGGCACCCCCTTCCTCTCCCCATCCCACTGGGGAAGTGGCTATGTGTGCGCGCTCCAGGCTGCAGCCACCATGGCGGTCATCATACTGTTTCTTGCATGAGACCAGAAAGGAAGGGTCTAGGCTGCCTGGGTGACACAGCTGCGCCCCACTTCTATAACCCGGACCTGAACTCCACATCGTTCACGCGTGGCATGAGCCTTCTTTTGATTTTGTTGTCTGTTTTGTGGGACAGGGTGTCACTGTGTGGTCCAGGTGAACTAGAACTTGACATCCTGCAGCCTGGGCTTCTGAGGGCCGTGTGCTACGCACCTGGGTTCTTTGGATTTTCTTCGTGGCTTGTGAGACACAGACACACGGGTGGTGGGCTGGACTCATTACGGCACTGGGCAAAGTGGTTTAATCAATTTGAGGGCTCAGTGTCTTCTTACCTGGTCACTCAGGCACCTGTAACCCTAAGGACCTACCATGGGAAGTCCTCAAGTAGAGCACGCTGTCAGGGAAGCCCTGTGCTGGCCATAAACCTTGATGGTCCGAGGTCAGAATGCAGAGTCAAAGGCTGTGCCCACGAGGACCTGGGACCTCAAGGCCAGTGAAAGGAGTCTCAGGACTCCTCAGGACTGTCTGAGCCCTTGGAGTAAATGCCTTGAATTCATGATTCTCCATAGCCCACCCTAAAAGAAGGCCTGTGGGGAGCTGGCTCAGTCGGTAAAGTACTTGCTTCATGATCATAAGGATCTGGGTTCCACCCCAGCACCCACAGTAAAAGCAGGGCATGACAGTTTGTAACTCCCCAGCACTGGGGAGGTGGGGCCGGAGGATCCCTGCAGCCTGCTGGCCAGTCAGTCTAACCAGTCAATAAATTCCAGATTCACCAAGAGACCCTGTCTGAGCAAAATAACCCTCAACGTGGAACTCTCACCTCTGTGGCCACACGCACACACGCATGCGCACTTGTGCCCATGATGCGCACTTGTGCCCATGCGTATACACCACACATTAATAATAATAAAAGCAAACCTGTGGCTGCCCAGGCTCACGCTGCACTCTGATTAAATCCCTCCAGGGGGAAGAAGCTGGACCCCTGGAGCTGGAGATCAAAAGGCTGTCGAAGCTGTGTGAGGAGAACAACGCCGGAGTGGCGGAGGCACAGATGACGTGGCTGCGGCTGCAGCAGGAACTGGTCCAGGTCACACGCGAACGCGAGGAGCAGCTGGTGTCCCTGGACCAACTTAACAAGGAGCTGCACATTATGGAGCAAAAGAAGCTCCGTGTAGAGAGTGAGCCCTGGGGGAGGGGCTGCCCAGCGCTGAGGCTGTAAGCCTGAGGCTAGCCTGGGCTACATAGGAAGACCCTGTTTCAAAACAAAGCAAACCACGAAAATTCTAAAGCCATCTAATTTGCTGGTGCTGTCCACCTGTACTCCTGAGGTCTGTGGGAGGTGGGAACAAAATGTTCCTTCTTCAAGAAAACTCAAGAGGTCTGTGAAACTCAGACAAATGCAGCCAGCCGCCTCAGCTCCTGCCCTTGACTGGTTAGAGCGCTTGGTTCCCACCCCACAGACCTCAGAAGCACAGTGGATCCCTCCGGGTTGGCCCTGTGCTGAGAAGTGACCCTTCAGTGACCTCCCCAGGGGCCTGCCAGGATGTCCTTCCTGGGTCACCACCAACATGGCGCCCTACTGAGATATCCTGGGTCCCACGTGGTCCAGATAGGAGAGCTGGTTAAATACTGCCTGGAGATCCGGGGCTCTTGCGTCTGCCCCCTTCCCAGCGATCCCATCGCATCCTCTCACAGCCTTGGTTACTCACAGCTGAGTGTGCAAGGCTGCCTGGCACCAGCAGTGAATAGCACTGTGGGAAGCCAGAGCTGGCTGGGATGCAAAGTCGTCGTCGTCGTCGTCGTTGTCCTCCCCCCCCCCCCCCCCGGATGAGATCAGCAAAGATAGGCACATCCAGAGACCTGGCTCTGAGCCAGCCAAGGATACTGGTGGTGAAAGGGCAGAACTGTATGGGTCATGACCCCCGGTGGTTTTTTGTTTTTTGTTTTTCATCAAAATGTCAAGAACATCTTTTGTCTTTCTCCTTTTTACCCTGCCCTGAGGCCAGGTGGCGGAGGCAAAGGGCCTGCCTGGCATCCCTAGATACCCACAGCATCTGAGCTCCGCCCACCCTGCTCTCCACCTGTGCCCCGTCTGGAGCATGAGGTCCTTCCAGGGACCAAGCTTAGGGAAACAAAGTCCAGGAAGACACCAGCCTCCTCTCCATAGAGGGCCACGTGGTTGAGTCGGACAGGGCAGGAGGGGAGCCACAGGAGGGTGTGGCTGCTGCCTGCCGAGGACCCCTGGCCCTCCAGCATCCCCTACCCCCATCTGCCTGTCCTCCCACAGACAAGATTGAGCAAGAGAAGAGAGAGCAGAAGGAGATCCACCGCCACATGAAGGACCTGGACAACGACCTGACCAAGCTCAACCTGCTGCTGGACAAGAACCGGTCCAGCTCAGACCAGCTGCAGCAAAGCAACCTGGTGGCCGAGACAGAGTTCGTGCGCACACTAAAGGTCGGCACCGCCCACTGCACACTCCGTCACTGTCAGGGTGTGGTGGCAGGCCGGCTCTCTCTCTCTGGCACACACATCCTTGATTTGGGCAGATTCCCTGGAGGGGCTTGTGGAGAGATCAGAATGTTGGTCTAAGGCCTTGCCAGTCCTGAGGGACTCCAGGGGCCACAGCCCTGAGCCTTCCTCACAGCTCTCCTCGGTCCCCACAGGCTGCAGAGAAGGAGACCATCCAAATGCAGGAAAAGCTGACGCAGCTCCGTGAGGAAAAGACCACCCTCCTCAACAGCCTAGTGGAGGCAGAGTGAGTAGGGCTCGGCCGTGTGCTGGTGCTCAGTGTCACCAGGCCGCTCATGGTTCTGTGGGCATGGCCACCAAACATTGGCACCACTGGGCGGGGGCAGCTCTGAAGGCCACTTTTGTGGACCCCAGAGAACCACAGAAAGTCGCCGTACAGATCTGTAGAATACCCCTTGGCAGCAACTACCAACCAGGCCAGTTACCTCTGGGTATCGAGTGGTTTTCTTTGGGATAAACTTTATAAAATATATCTTATTTTTATGAAAAAAGGTAGTAATATATTAGCCCAACTCCAAACATTTTACACTAGGACAAAGTATTGAGAGTAGAAAAGAGAAAATGGGAGATGATTCAGTGGATGAGGCATGAGGGCCTGAGTTCAAACTCCAGCTCCTACATAAAAAGCCAGGCATGGCCAAGTGCGCCCATAACCCTAGCATGATGGCGTGTGTTCTAGCTCTAGGTTCAATGAGAGACCTGTCTCCTGAGACCACATGGATAATAGAGCAGAAAACCAGATGTCCTATGGCTTCTGTGTGTGCGTGCACAGGTGTGTGTGTGTGTGTGTGTGTGTGTGTGTGTGTGTGTGTGTGTGTGTGTGTGTGTGTGTGTGTGTGTGTGTGTACTGGAGACAGAATTTAGAACCAGGCATGTGCTCTTCCACTGAGCCCTACCCCGGCTCCCCAAACCCATCACAAGAGACTGCTACATAGATATATTTCTTTCTTGTTTTGTTTGTAGCAAAACCATTCCCTTTGAGGCAGTTGTACATTCTATGGTGTCTTTGCATAGCTTTGCACACACATATACCTCTCCCATGGAAACAGTTTGTAGGCACCGTGAGGGGCCCCTTGATTGACAGGAGTGCTCTAGAAGGGATAATGTGTTTCTTGCCATTTGATAAGATCTGTACATTAATACACATGCACACACGCACGCACGCACGCACGCACAGTGTCTTTGGGGCATGTGGCCTGGGTTACATTTGGACAGCTTCCTGCCAGAACTATTTGGCCTTTTTACTTTCTTATCCAACTTTTTCCAGTCACATGTACATTCTCAGTTCCTAAGGCATCTATCCCTGCTGCCTCCCCATCGCTCTCTTTTAAGGATGTCTCTGAACTAGAGCTACAGTCAGTAGTGAACCGCCCACCACATGGATGCCAGGAACTGAACCAGGCTCTCTGCGAGGGCAGCCTGTGTTCTTAGCTGCTCTTTGCTACTGGGCCATCTCTCCAGCCGCAGTCTCTCATCTCTCATCTTTTAATACTTGCCTTTTCCTCCTCCTCCTCCTCCTCCTTCTCTCTCTTCCCTTTTTTCCTCTCCTCTCCACCTGTCTCAAGGCCTGGCAAACTATTTTGTAAGGAACCTGAGTAAAGAGTTTGTGGCTTCATTGCCACAGTTCTGGGCAGAATGGGGGTAGGAGTCCTGCCACCCCAGCTCAATCTGCTCTGGTTCTGACCTTGCCTCTTCTGCCTCTAAAGACACCAGATCATGCTCTGGGAGAAAAAAATCCAACTGGCAAAAGAGATGCGTGCTTCAGTGGATTCTGAGACCGGGCAGACAGAGATCCGTGCCATGAAGGCCGAGATCCACAGGATGAAGGTGAGTGTGTCCGGGAGGTGGGCACGGGTGGCGGGTATGCTGCAGATCGGGAACCACTGAGCCACCCTGCCAGTGGCAACAGGTGAGATTCCTGGGGAGGACCCGTTGCTGCACAGTGACTGCGTTCCGCGGTCACGGGCTCCGTGTCACCACCCACCCTCACACCAGGGTCTGCCTGACTTTGTCTGTATTGTGCAGTGTGATCCCACAATAGCCAGGACATGTGATCCTATGCACGTCACCTGATAGCATGTTGTTTTATTGTGACTCCAAGCAGACAAGGCTCTTTGATATTTTCAAATACTGGTTGTGAAGCCCAGTTCTCCAGCCCGCTAATCTCGCTGTGGAACAAGAACCTCATATGGGCCGATGTGGTGGTGCACACCTTTAATCCCAGCAGTTGAGGCCAGCCTGGTGTACACAGCAAGTTCTAGGCTAGCCAGGGTGACATAGTGAGACCCTGTCTCAAAAAGCAAAATCAACAAAAACAACTCTTTTTTTTTAAGGCTCAGGGGGGTGCCTCATCCCATCTCTCATGAGCAGTAGACATCACTAACTCTAAGAACAACTAAATCACAAATGACCGTCAGTTTAAGGTTCAAGACCTTAGGGATAAAAATAAGAGCAGTTAGGGGCTGGAGAGATGGCTCAGCAGTTACGGCTGCTCTTCTGGAGGTCCCAGGTTTGATTGTCAGCACCCATGTGGTGTGGCTCACTGTTTTCTGTAACTCCAGCCCCAGAGACCAGATGTTCTCTTCAGGCCTGCACAGGCACCAGGCATGTACGTGGTGCACAGACATGCACGCAGGGAAGACACCCTTGCACAGAAGAGGAAAATGTTAAATAAAAAAGATCTAGATCAGTTAACCAAAACGACATCGCCGTTCCAATGGCATTTATTATGTAAAGGCCTCAGGCTGTCAGCTGCTCTTCAGCTCTGGGGCCTGTGCTGAGCCAGCAGGTGGCTTGGCAGTCAAGCACGTGCGTGCATGTTCAAGGCCCAGGATTTGATTCCCAGTGTGGCCGATTGTCAACTTGACAGGACCCACAGTCACCTGGAGGACAGTGACCGGGCACACCTGTGAGGTGTCGTCGAGATTCGTTTAGCGCCTGGGAGGGATTTTCTGAGCTAGACTGATTGAGGTTGCAAGAGTCACCTGAGCTGTGAACCCCGCTCCCTGCGGGCGAGAGTCCTGGACTCGGTGAAGGGAGGCCAGCAGCAGCAGCAGCACTCACTGCTGACTGTGGGTGGAGGGTGAGCAGCCGGCCCAGCCCCTGCTCCCTTCCTGCCGTGATGGACTGCGCTGCTTCGAAGTGCAAGCCAGATGAGCCCCTCCCTCCCTTAAATTCTTTTTGTTCTGCTATTTTGTCCCAGCAAGAAAATAAGTAACTAATACACCCAGCATCCATAAAAGAAAACGTAAAGCCAAGTACCACTATACACCTGCAGTCCATCCCAGCATCCAGGGGGATGAGGCAGGAGGATATCAAGTTCAAGGCCAGCCTCAATATATAGTGAGACCCTGCTTCAAAAATAATATTAAGATACTCAACTGAATTGAATTTTCAAAGCATAGGCAGGCTGGATGTGGTGGTGCACACTGTGCAATCCCAGCACTTGGAAGGTGGAGGCAGGAGGATCAGGAGTTCAAAGTCATCCTCAGCTACATAGAGAATACAAAGTCAGTCTGGACTACACGAGACCCTGTCTCGAAAGAAAAGCACAGAAATCATGTGATTGTTGCCTCGAACTAGCTCCCCATCCGTGGGGTGGGGGAAAGCCGAGGTCCCTGTGTGCCATGTTGCCATGTCAACCCCACAGGGGTCAGCGGCCTCCCTCCACACACACATACGGATGGCTTCCTCCACCTCCACAAAACCAGTGTGCACAGATGTGACCCCAGCCTCAGCTGTGACAGCCAAGTGTGGGCCACCTCAGCTGTGACCTATGTGCGTTGGTGGTTTGGACCCAGCCCGACATAACCAAGCCATCTCAGTCATAACTGGCTTCTTGCCGACCAGGTGACCCTGGCAACGTTCCAAACCCTATAGCACAAACTAAGTCATTGAGCCCATCAGCTGGGCATGGTATGTCATGGTGAGCCACTGACACATGGGCTCTCTTTCTTTTGAAAGCTTTTATTATTTTGAGCCAGGCATAGTATCGAACTCTAATCCCAGCACTCGGGTGGCAGAGGCAGGCAGATCTCTGTGAGTTCAAGGTCAGCCTGGTCTACAGAATGAATTCCAGGACAGCCAGAGCTACATAATGAGACCCTGTCTCAAATTTTTTTTAATTATTTATTTGTAATTGTGTCTGTATGTGTGTGCACTTGCACAGGGGTATGTGCGCATGAGCACAGCCCGAGGAGTGTGGAGGAAGCTTCAGATTCCCTGAAGCTGGAGTTACGGGCAGTTGTGAACCCCCTGGTTCCTGGTGCTGGGGACCAAACACAGGGCTTCCTTAAGAGCAGCAGGCTCTGTTTAACAACTGCGCATCTCTCCAGCGTCCCCACCCCCAGACTGTTTGGTAACCGATGCCGGATAAGTTAGCAGGTGGTGAGGTTCGTTTATCTGGCTGTTCACCTCTGTCTAGCTTAGCACAGAGACCTCCTCTTACTTCCTTGGGACGTGGCCACCCAAGGCATGCTCTGTCCACAAGTCCCCATTAAATTGTGCCTCCTGTGATCCTAGCTGTCTGTCACTTGCTCCCTGTTCCTGGTTCCTTCTGCACTGAGTGGAGTTTTTCAGAACCAGTGAGGGTTCCCAGAGAAGCAGACCCAACACGGTGTGTGTACAGTCGTGCCCCATGCTGTCAGTCCTGCGCCTGCACACAGTGACGGCCCAGGAGAGACTTAGGAGGGCCAGCACCATCTGTCAGCCCAGATCCAAAGACTGAGAAGGGACGGGTGGTGAGCTCCAGCCCAACACATCACCTCCAACATGGAAAGCATGCCACCCCAGCCTTGAGGGGCTACATCTTCCACCATCTTTCAGTCACCCCCACTGGAGAGGGTGGGTCTTCTCGACTCAGTCCACTAGTGCTCATGCTGATCTCCTCACAGACTCCTCTGGGATGCACCCAGCAATCTGGGCAGCCCTTAGGCCTATCAAATGGACACATAAAAGTAAATATGGCCGGGCGGTGGTGGCACATGCCTTTAATCCCAGCACTCGGGAGGCAGAGGCAGGCGGATCTCTGTGAGTTCGAGGCCAGCCTGGGCTACCAAGTGAGTTCCAGGAAAAGGCACAAAGCTACACAGAGAAACCCTGTCTCGAAAAACCAAAAAAAAAAAAAAAAAAAAAAAGTAAATATGTTGCAGCCCCCCCTCCTGGAATCTAGATTACCAAAGGTTCTGTGTGAATTCTCAACTTTAAGGGGGTCTGTCAGATGCTTTTGCACATGTCACACACACGTCATAGCTCTGCCGTCTCTGCAGGGTGGGTGTTATCACATTTATTTATTGTCCTATGTATGTGCATGTATGCTTGTCTGTGTGTGAGCATTCGTGTGTGTTCATGTGTGTGCACTCCTGTGTGCTTGTGTGTGTAGACTAAGTCAGGACATCCTCGGGAACATTGGTCACTTCCTTCGAGACAGGGTCTCCAGTGGCCAGGAGCTCACCAGTTAGATCGCACTGGCTGACCAGCAAGCCCCAAGTCCCCTCCCGTCACCACCCCTCCAGCACTGGGGTTAAAAGTGTGCATAGCCACACCTGACACTCTCGGTGAGTTCTGAGGACCACACCCAGCGCTTCACTCCTCTGAGGCAACCACTTTACTGAGCCATCTCCTGAGTCCTGCCCCCCTTTTCTATTAAAGCATCTTCATCCATGCTACACGTCCATACACTTATTTAAACTAGCTACAAATCCTTGTGTGGTTCCAGAAGTCTCCTTGCACCTCCAAGGTCTGTGCTCACACACACCCCCAGCCCTCAGCCTCCGTCTGCAGACCCTCTACCTAGCTTCTTCCACTGTCACTGCCTGTCACAACCAGTTAACCCAGTGGCGGCACAGCTAACCAGACCCCCATCTCTAGAAAGACTCTACCCGCCTCTCAACACACTTGCCGTGGAACCTGCCATCTCCTTCCTCGCCTCCTGCCTCTGGACTGCTTGTGAGAATATCCATCCCTCTCCCACGAGTGTGGGCTGTCTCCCAGACTCCTTGTGGCCCTCTCTGTATCCTCGACACTTCGCTGGCCATGTCAAAGCCAACAAGCCAGCGAGAGTGGACTGGCCACTCTCACTTCAGCAGGGTCCCGCCCAGCCCCTCCATCTTGGTCCCCAGGTCAAGCACGGGCAGCTGCTGAAGCAGCAAGAGAAGATGATCCATGACATGGAGCTGGCTGTGAGCCGCAGGGAGACCATCGTGACCCAGGCCGAAGGGCAGAGCAAAATAGACAAGAAGGTCGTCACCAGAACAGACTTCTACTTCCAGCAGAACGAGCTGCGAAGGAAAATCAGGGACATGCAGAAGGTATGACCCGAGTTTCCTCTCCTTCCACAACCCAGTAATAATGCAGGGGTGCGCTCCTGCCCGGCTGCGTGTCTGCATTGGAGGTGGGACACAGGCGTATGTCAGGGCTCACCTTTCCTCCCTGCACACGGTCAGCATGCATCTCCACCCATCCCCACGGCTGGCCCAAGGCATCTGCTCCCACTTTGTCTTGCCGCCAGGACACAGAGAGTGACCACCTGCCTGCTCTGGCTCGTCCAGAGCTCTGAGGGACACAGCAGACGCTGGATCACAGTCCGTGGAGCCCAGCCAGTCCCATCTCCCCTTCCCCCATTCCTGTGGGTTGAGGTCACTGCTGTGGTGTCACATCCGTGACAGGAGAGACAGGAGAGGCAAGACAGAGCTCTGGAGCTGAGCAAACCAATCCTCCCCACGCTGGGGGGACACACTGCTGCATCCCCTGGGCTGTGGGAAGAGACACATGTGTCCAATGTGCCAGGTCCTGCTTGGTGGAGAGTGGCATCTGTCAGAGTGGCTGTGCCTGACAGGTGTTTCCAAGCACGCTGGCCGGAGCTGTCCTCCGCCCTGCACTGGGGTCTGTCTTGGGTCCAGCAGGCAGCACGCAGCATTGCAGGAGGTCACTTCCTGCAAACAGAAACAGCCTCTGAGCATCCTGGAGGAGCCGTGAAAGAAACTCAGTCACTAAGAGTAGGTGGGAAGACAGGCTGATGCAAATGTGACAATGTGACAGCTCCCTCCTCCCTAAAAGAGGAATAGACACACCACTCAAGTCCACCTCCTGGCAACACCAGGTCAGAACCCTGAGATGAGAGTCTCCTCTTGTCCCACAGTCCCCGCTAATAGGCTTTGTGGCCTTGGGCATATTGGGGACCTTTTCAAACCTTCTGGGAGAAATAAGAACGGAACCCACCTCCTGGGAAGTTAGACGTTTAAGTGTAACATCTGCCATAACTATTTATAGTGTGGTGGCCTTAAGGACATCGGGGAATGCGGCCTCAGCCCCTCCAGTCCCCTCGTGAGTGGGGCATATTGTCCCACCTGTCTGCCTCAGCTTACTGACGTGTGGATTCCACCTTAGGGAATCATCCAGAGAATTAGACTAAGTGTCAGCATAGTCCCCATAGGAGCAGGACATGACACACACCTATGAACCCACCACTCAGGCTGAGACAGAAGAATTGCCTCAAGTTCAAGGCCAGCTGAGGCTTTATATGAGACCCTGTATCAAAACTATAGAAATTTAAAAAGCCTCCACAGGGTGCATCCTGTATAGGAAAAGATCAGCTAAACAGAACCATTCATGTGGCTGTGACTAGAAGCTTCCAGAGTGAGGTGGCACAGTGGCCTTTGGCAAAGTGGCCTTTGCTACACCTGCCTGCCTCTCCTGTTCCTTCCTCAGCTCCCTGCTGTATGCCTGACCCTTCCTCAGCTCCCTGCTGTATGCCTGACCCTTCCTCAGCTCCCTGCTGTATGCCTGACCCTCCTCAGCTCCCTGCTGAGCCTGACCCTTCCTCAGCTCCCTGCTGTATGCCTGACCCTTCCTCAGCTCCCTGCTGTATGCCGACCCTTCCTCAGCTCCCTGCTGTATGCCTGACCCTTCCTCAGCTCCCTGCTGTATGCCTGACCCTTCCTCAGCTCCCTGCTGTATGCCTGACCCTTCCTCAGCTCCCTGCTGTATGCCTGACCTCCCCACCTGCCCTAGACACCTTCTCAGTCCTTACCTCTGCCCTCTGTCCCACACCCCAACCAGGCATGAGTCAGCCCTGCATCCCACTGGCCACATGCACCAGGCCTTCACCATCTAGCCACAAATGGGGCCCTTTTCCCCTCCCACCAATCCCCCCAAAGTCCTGTGTCCCCAGGAAGCCCCCAAGGTAACTCTTTCTTCTTCACCATTACCCAGGCCCTGAGTCAGCCACCACACATGGCCAGTACCTTCCTTGGCACGGTAACATTATGTCCTATGATGGCCCCAGCCTCACCCCTGAAACTGTGCTGCAAACACTTCCAGAAACACCATGTCCCACTGGGGCTCTGCAGAGGAGTCCCCCCCCCACTGCCACCCACTCCTGCCATCCCTTCCTTACACTTCCCACACAGCCTCATCCCTGCCTCAAGGCTACCGTGCTGATCCTGGTCCCCATGTCCCTGTGCTCCTCAGGTCACAGATTTGCACAGACTGCGACCCCATGTCTTCTATGAAGCCACAGCCTCCATAGATGGCATCGTGGGCCTCAGGTCCCTGGTGTCTCATAGGCTACTAACCCCCATATATTCTCTAAGGTCTGTGGCTGTTGGATTCCTCTTTGGGAATTGTAGTAGTTTGAATGAGATGTTCCCATAGTCTTGGGCATCTGAATACGCGGTCCCCAGTCGGTGGCGCTGTTTGGGGATGTTTGGGGATGTTTCGGAGGTGTGGCCTTGCTAAAGGCTTTGAGAGGTTAAAGACTTGCTGCATTTCCAGTTCACTCCCTCTGCCTCGTGTTTGTGGTTTGGAGGTGAGCCCTCAGCTGTCGGCTCCAGCCACCGTGCCTCTGCTCTGTCATCATGGGCTCTGATTCCTCTGGAACTGTTAGCCCAAATAAATCCTTCCTTCTCTAAGTTGCCTTAACCATGAGGTTTTATCACAGCAATAGAAATGTGACTAATACAGGAATCCCCCCCCCCCAGAACAAGTATTCTGAGGCACATGACTAGTTCTTAACCGGATGCCCTATCTGCTAAGTGACAGGGATGCAGGAGTCCATCGATCCTATTTCTCTCCTAGGCCACAGAGGACTGCAACAAGACCATCTCAGAGCTGGAAGAAACTCAAAAACTCCTGAGCAGCTCCCTTCAAGAGAAGCAGCAGACCCTGTCAGACATGCAGGGTAACACAGATGTTCTGGAGGATGAGATCAACCATCTCACAGCTCTCAAACGGCAGGTAGATATCTTGGGAGCTCTCGGGACTGGGGTGTCCAGGCAGAGGGGGGAGTACCCCAGGAGAAGCCCGTGTCCTACATGGAGATCTCCCCAGGACCAGCTACCCCTTCAGCTGGTGATGACACCACCTACTTCCTGCTCATGTTTACATCTCTTGTGATTTGGTCACACCATACATTTTGATCTCCTCCTGTTATTGGCTGGGTACCATTCTGGATGCCCGGGCAACCAAATAGCAACAAAATCCCTAGCTGTATTGAAGATTATAGTCTTGGGACATGAAGATGGAAGCTGTCAGGGCTTCCGAGTAAAATCAAGGGGTTGAGTTTTTGAGAGGAGCAATTCAAGAAGGCCATGTAAGGAACATGCTTGAGTCAAGGCTTCAAGAGGTGGGAGCGGAGGAAGCCATCAGGTGGTGGGGTAGCCTGGCCAAGAGGGGCCTGCCCAGACTGTACCAAGCCTTGAGAGGAGCAGGATCCTGTCCTCGGGGGACAGTATACAGCTCTAGGGCTGAGGGTGACCTGGAATCAAGAGAATCCCTCCTGGCTCTGGGGCAACATGGAACAGAGCATCTGTGGCAGACCTGAGGGGCACAGCAAACCTGAATCCCAGTATGCATCTGAGTCTGCGTGGAACTCAGAAGTTCCCCACTGGGATTTCCAGCCGGCCTGGCTGTGGTCTGAGACCGAGAGGTTTCAGGAGTGCATCGAGCACCAGCCTGACACACAGCAGTCAGAACACTCCCCCGCCCCACTGATGGAGGAGCGAGGCTCGTCACTCTCCCCACCTTGAGTCCAGAGACTTGACTTCTCCTCTCTGGCATCCCCTCCAGTCTGGGTTCAGGACAGGAGTCCTCCTGACTTCCGGGGACTGACACAGGGTCTCTTCTCCTCTCTGGCATCCCCTCCAGTCTGGGTTCAGGACAGGAGTCCTCCTGACTTCTGGGGACTGACACAGGGTCTCTTTCCCTCCCAGAACCTTTTGGATATTGTGGCCCTGCAGACGCGTGCCAAGTACCTGCAGGCTGTAATTGACGGGAAGTACGTGTTCCTACACCGCAACAGCAAGTCCCAGATACTGGAGCGCAAGCGCCTGGACATGCGGCTGTCCCAGCTCAGTAATGTCCTCTCCCAAGTGCAGGAAGATTACCCCCATTTCCAGGACATGCTGCATAAGGTTCAACAGAAGATCGCCAGCAAGCTGG
Organism: Peromyscus leucopus; assembly: GCF_004664715.2. Taxonomy (NCBI): domain Eukaryota; kingdom Metazoa; phylum Chordata; class Mammalia; order Rodentia; family Cricetidae; genus Peromyscus; species Peromyscus leucopus. The sequence continues at coordinate 103,755,153 of NC_051086.1, forward strand.
CGCCCCCAGAGCCCTCCTAGACAGCACTTGGGCCGCATCTGCCAAGGCTGCCCGAAAGGAGATCCAGGGAAACCCCCTCATGTTCTGAAAAGCCATGTGTCCCCTAGAATGACACCCTGCTTGAGAAACACTGACAAGCCAGACCTGTATGAGTCACAGCCACTCTGCTGTTCACACCAGATGTAATGCGGCACTCCTGATCCACTTTGGTGAGCATGCCTGCTTGCAGAGGAATGACCTGGGCATAAAAATCCACTCTTCCCTGTTGGGCTTACCCATCCAGACAAAGACATCCTGTTGTCTGCACCTGACACCTGTCACACTGTCCTGGGAGAGGGCCTCAGTTTTGTGAAACACGTAATGGAGAGAGGGCCCCAAGGAAGCCAGGCACAAGGTAGACAGCTTCAACCCTCAAATGTCTGCTCCAGCCCATCTGAAACCCACATTCCGGTTCCCCATCCCCACCCACAGGAAGCTCAGCCTTCTCCTACCCCCACCTGCCAGGAAGCCTTAAAAGAGGTTGAAACCCAAAGATCAAATCTAAGGATCCCAGGGCTCCAAGGAGAGCAGATGTCTATGGAGGCAGTGACCACTTCAGTAAAGGGCACCTGTCTCTCGTCCCCTGACCCCGACCTCTCTCTTCCTCTCTGCCTCCCCTACCCTGGATTTCTGAGCACCCACCGGTTGCCTTTTTGCTTCTGTAGATGTGAAATGGAAAATGTCCTGTAGAATAATTTCAGTTTTAAACTTTACAGCCGAAAAATAAAATTTATGAAAGCTGTTTCTGGTCAAAGGAGTAAGACATGTTCATCCTAACAATAAAATATATAAAAACAACCAAGAGGCCGGGAGACCCCAGCCACTCCCACCCTGCCCACCCCACCCACCCTGCCTGGGACACACCCACTGCCTGGCCCTCTCCTTCAGTACTTGCTGTGTATTGGTTCTATTTAGCAAGTGAAGGCCACTGTGTGTCAATCACTTGCTTGTAACAGAGTTTGTTTTCTGATACGGAGTCTGGCATCCCTAAGAAACTGGGCTCAGCTACCTGTTGTCAATGCCAATTAAAGAGAACAGTGAAATGCAGAGAAAGGGTGTTTATTAAATGTGGCCACCGCGGGAAGTGGAACAAATAATGGGCCACCACCCACACCAGGTCCATCTCGAGGGTCCTGATGTGAGGTGTAACTCTGAATTGGGCAGCCTTGGCCAAGGAGAAGTCCCATCCACCACGGATCATTGGCATTGGTCATCCCTGTACTGTGGACTGACCAGGGGGCTCACCTGTGTGCAGTAGCTTCCCAGGACATTTCCCCTCCCCAGCATGGGGTTGGGGGGCTGGTTTTAGCTTTGGGGGGTCCATTGTTTCAAAGTGTGACAGCCAGAGGACACAGGTGCCCCTATAGTATCCTCTCCTGCAAGAGTGGCACACGGCAGGCAGGGATGTCGCTAGGGGTAGGACACTGGCCTGCCAACTATGGTTTTTGAAACAGGCTCTCACCAGGTGTCCCATGTTGGTCTCAAATCGGCAATCCTCCTGCCTCTGTCTCCTGAGATTACATACCTGCATCACCACCCTGTGCTTATGTCTCAATGTATGACCTTCACGTCAAATGCCTCCGGGTTTTCTGTGTGATCACGTGTTTTGTCACTTCCCTACCAAAGCTGACGGAACTTCCGGGTCTGGGCTGGTTTTCATTTCTCATGGAAGATGATGGCTTCTTTGGGCTGGGCCTGTCTCAGCGTCAGGCATCTTCCCGGTCACCGCGCCCCGACACCTGCGCGCTCTGTCGCCCGCGGCCACTAGGCGGCGCAGCGAGAACGCACTCCTGGACTCCGGCGCCTACGCAGGAGGCCGCGTCACGTGGTCCGCGCGGCCAGCCCCGCCCACGGACCACATGACCCCCGCTATCCAGCTTGGCTGGGGGGCTGCGGCAAGGAAGGCGATTGCGCAGGTGAGCTGGGCGAGCTGGGCGACCTGGTGAAGGCCGTCTCAGGCCCAGGCCCGAGGGCCTCCGGAGGAGCGGCCTTCTTCTGGCAGGCGCGGCCGACCACCAGTGAGTTCCTGCTTGGGAGAATCGAGCAGAGAAACCGAGATAGGTGGGACCCCCGACCCCCGACCCCCGACCCCGACCGACCCGACTCAGGCAGCCGCGGACAGTGACCTTTTAGTAACACATCAGGCTTCGGCCAGGTCCCGTGTTCTAGTTCGTGCCCTCAGTGCTAGGTGGGCAAAGTTGTGTGTGTATATGTCTCTCAGGGGGAAACTGAGGCACAGAGAGACCGCGTCCGGTGTCTGAAAGCTTGGGTTTGGACTCGCCTGTGCCTGGTGGCGCTGCGGATCCAGCATCTTTCCAGAAAGCAAGTTTGGGTCTCCAGATTAGCAGTGGCGTCTTATCTTTGGTTCCTTCCCCATTTCTTTTTTTTTTTTCTCCCTCTGAAATGTGGAGCTGAGAAAACAGGCCTGAGCCGTCTGGTCTCTGTGTCTGAGACTTTGTTCTGATGTACGTGTTTCCCAGCTGCGCCCCGGGGCCTCCTTGGAAGGCCCTGGAAGATGCAGATGCCCACCCTGCCCGGTCTGAACCTGTGAGCGTCATTGGATGCTGAATCATGATCAGCGTCACATGTGTCTGGAAGGGCCAGGTGGAGCTGGAGCCCCGCAGTAGAGACAGAGCGGGTCTCTGGCTCATGCTTGGTCTCCCCAGTGGTTAACTGTCTTTCTGTTGCTAGTCTGGCTCGGGTCCCTAGTAGCTTTATGGCTGCTGGGCACCCTGAAAGACCATGATTGGAGGGTTGGATGCCCACCCAAGCATCCCACCTCCCACGGGAGGCTAGAGATCACTCACCGTGGCTGCTGATTTCCTCAGTCATGCCTGCGTAAGGGGAAGGTCCACAGGAGGAAACAGACCTGGATGTGATCTCCAGTGCCTGGACACAGCATGTGGGAGGTGCTGGCAGGAATCCAAGGTCATAGCAGGTTTAAGGCAAGCCTGGGCTACTGGAGACCCTAACTCAGAGCGACAGCCAAGCGGCTTCAGAGAGCATCCCAGATGGTCCACACGTTGCAGGGACACTCCCACCTGTTCCCAACTCATTTCTTCTCTAGCTGTTCTTGCATTGCAGCTAAAAAAACAAAACAAAACCAGTAAGTGTAGGAGAAGTGCTTTTGTGAGTTCTGTGAGATGTTCCAGTGAGTTCCAAACCTGGTAAAGGGGTCCTCGGGACCACCAGGTCGGTAGCCGGCCCATCAGAGGTGCTGGTGGTAACCTGAGGTTTGTAGTTGCTGTGTAAGTGTGGTAGAGCCCCAGCTTGGAGGAGTCCACCTGACTATAGTTAGAGCAGACCTGAAATGGGTTGCAGTTCACCACACACATACACACATACACTTGTAGGTGACTGGAGAGCTGGGGAGTCACTTGCAGGAGAGAGAAAATCACAGATATTATGGGTAAAAATTTAACAGTCAACTTGGAGAACCCCGACTCACTGGTGGCCACAGGTGAACCCCAAGTGCTGGTCAGAATAGTCACAGCTGGCCCTTCTGCAACCAGGCCACCGTCTCCTGAGTGTGTCTGGTGACCCAGAGGACCTCTAGTACCTCCCACCATGCTGGGCCCTGCTGTGTCCTCACCACATCCGGAACTGAGCCCAGCTTCTGCCCAGGCCCCATTTCCAGAAAAGCCCACACTCCTCTGTGGCCAGTTGTAGCCGGAGAACCCTGTGACCTGGGCTCTTCACCCCACTTCCTTTCTTCCTCTCCTTGGGGTTAGACTGGGTGGTCCCAGCCACACTGCTCACCCCTTTTCTCTCACAGAGAGGATGTCTGGATCAAGTCCTGGCTCCCTTTCCCATCTGTGTGTACAGGGCTGTGGGGCCCGTGTGGGGCCCGTGTCTGCAGCAACCCCTCTGCCTCTGAGGAGTCTCGTCTCCTGTACCTGGCTTGTGCCTTCTTCACTATTGCTGTGGAGGGAGATACCCTGACTGCCTGTTTTCACTGGCTGTGTATGTGGGTGCTGCTGTGAGAATGCACCCAGGGCCCTCTGACCCCCACCCACATTGACACCGGTTCCTCCTCTCCTCAGGCCTCCAGGACTGCTCATGCTGCTGTGGGCCAACAGGCTTTCACCATGAACATGAGGAAGCCACTCTGCTCTAACTCCGTGATTGGGGTCTGCACCCTCATCTCCTTGATTTCTGCTGTTATTGTGGGCCACCTCATGCTCCGTGACTTCATGCTGCTTCCGCAGGACCTTCACGAGTCCTCTCCAGGACTGCAGAAGACTTTCAGACCTCACCACTGGGAAGGTTACGGGCCAAGGCCCCAGCGCCTCCAGAAGCACCCCGACCATCCCGCGGCGGTGCCCGTGCAGTGTGACGTGCCCCCCAACGGCCGCTTTGACTGCGCCCCGGACAAGGGCGTCTCCCGGGAGCAGTGCGAGGCCCGGGGCTGCTGCTATGCCCCAGCAGGGCCGGTGCGGAAGGGCTCGCTGATAGGGCAGCCCTGGTGTTTCTTCCCTCCCAGTTATCCCAGCTACCGGCTAGAGAACCTGAGCACTACAGAGACGGGGTACACAGCCACCCTGACCCGAACCAGGCCAACCTTCTTCCCAAAGGATGTGCTGAGCTTACAGCTGGACGTGCTGATGGAGACCGACAGCCGCCTCCACTTCATGGTGGGTGTGGGCGTGGGCGACCCCGGATAGAGCTGGGTCACCAGGAGCAGTCCCATGCAGAAGAGGGCCAGGCAGAGCAGAGGGTAGGTGTGAGGACAGGTGACTCATTTTCCCAAGGGTGAGAGACAAGCCGATTCCTGGGGCTCACTGGCCACCAGCCCAGCCAAGTTGGAGAGTGATAAAACAAACGCCTTCCCTCTACCTCTGACTTCCACAGCGCGCACACACACACGCACGCACGCGCACACACCACACACACACACACATACACACACATACACACGCACACACACACATACACACACACACACCACACACACATACACACACACACACCACACACACACACACACACACACCACACACCACACACACACACACACACACACACACACATACACACACAAACACACATACACATGCACACGCACAGAGATAAATATAAAAAATTAAAAACTATTTGTGGGGCCTGGTGCGTAGCTCAGTGGTAGCACATGTAGCATGTCCTTGGCATGTTCAGGGCCTGAGTTTGATCCCCAGAAGTGAAAAGAAATTTTTTTGAGAAACTAGTCATGCTTGTAGTTGCAGCATTTAGGAGGCTGTAGCAAGAGGATTTCCGTGAGGGAAACATTAGCCTAGGCCTCATAGTGAGTTCCAGGCTGGCCCAGGCTACAGAGTGAGACCTTGCCTCAAAAATTAATTAACTTATTAAAAAGATAAGCCAAGGGGAAAAAAGAACACACACACAATTGTTTACTGTTTATCTGGAGTTCAAGTTTAGTGAGCGGTCTGCTTCTGGCAGCCCCGGTGAGGTCTCCTCCCCCCAGTTAATAGCTGAGTAAACTGAGGCCCATAGCTACACAGTGTGCAGCTACCCCAGGAGGGACCCGCGCTGACTGACCGTCCTACAGCCGTGTCAGGAGAGGGGATTCCGGTGAGCGGAGGAGCCGTCACAGGAGGGTCACCTGCTCCCTCACTGTCTCTTCTCTCCTAGATCAAAGATCCCACTAATAAACGCTACGAAGTGCCCCTGGAGACCCCGCGTGTCCTGAGCCAGGCACCATCCCCACTCTATAGCGTGGAATTCTCAGAGGAGCCCTTTGGACTGATTGTTCGCCGGAAGCTAGATGGCCGGGTGCTGTGAGTACCTGGAATTGTGACCCTACCCTGGGTTGACAGGGACATGGTGGCCCCTCAGGCTCGGAGTTTCCTGAGGCCGCACCCTGGCTCAGCTGTCTACCTGCCCCTGCCCCGGGCTAGTCTGTTTTCCTTTGCTGTGATAAACACCACGTGAGCAAAGGCTTTATTTCATCTTACAGCTCTCAGGTCACACCCCATCACTGCAGGAAGTCAGGGCAGGCACTCATGACTTGCTTAGCTTACTTTCTTATTCATCCCAGGACCACCAGCCCCAGGGTGGTACCACCCACAGTGTGCTGGGCCCTCCCACATCAGTCAATCAAGACCATGCTCCCACAGGATTGCGTACAGGCCAATCTGATGGAAGTATTTCCTCCACTGAGAGTCATTCCCTCTTCCCGGATGACCCTAACTCTATCTAGTTGACAAAAACCAACCCCCAGAGCCCTCTTCCCTTTGTGGCCCACCACGCATGCATCTGTGACCTATGGTTGAGTGCTCACCCAGTCTTGGCTTGGTGCTACTACATTGGGTCTCAGAGGTTCCCTCCGTGGCCTCCCAGTGAGATGCATGGCAGTGTGGAGATGGCGTCATTGCTACAACGGCAGTGTTCAGCACATCCGAGATGACTCGCCATAAAGGAGACCCGCCCAGGCCACAGTGGCGCCCCCTGCAGGTGGCCTTTTGTTTATCAAATACACATCTCTTCCTGTGCGCTCTACTGTTAACTCACTTTATCTCCGTAAATAGCCTGTGTTGTCACGGCCCTCATTGTACAGACAAGAGCACAGGCCCAGGAGAGGGGCTGGCGGGACAGAGCTAGGCTAGGGGACAGAGCGTTCCTGCCATCAACCTCTCTTGGGATTGTGTCCGTCTAGTGCCGTGTCTCCCTGACAGGACCTCATGTCTGTGCTACTGTGTCCTCTGACCTGGGGTAACGTGGGCCCCTCGGAGCATACCTGCTCTGGCTTTCCCACTGTCTTCAGGTATTGAGAGCTGCTGGTCATTGTGTGGCCGTTGTCCCAGGGTTGGCCTGATGCAGAGCTGGTGAGGCCACTCTGTCCCTCCCCAACCCTTCCCTCTGAAGGATCCATCACCCTGAGTTTGTGTGGCCTGGGATCCAAGGGTCCCTGATGTCTCCCCACAGGCTGAACACTACCGTGGCCCCCCTGTTCTTCGCTGACCAGTTCCTACAGCTGTCCACGTCACTGCCCTCCCAGCACATCACAGGCCTCGCGAGCACCTTAACCCGCTCCTGCTCAGAACTGAATGGACTCGGATCACCCTCTGGAACCGGGACATGGCACCCTTGGTAAGAGATGAGCAGAGGGCGGGAGTGTGGAGGCTGGGGTCCTGGGTACGAGATGCTGTCTCTTGTCACCCCAGCAAGGTGCCAACCTCTATGGGTCACACCCTTTCTACCTGGCGCTGGAGGACGGTGGCTTGGCTCATGGTGTCTTCCTGCTAAACAGCAATGCCATGGGTGAGTCACCAGACGGGGCCTCCTGAGTGGTCCTTCCGTGGGGGAGTTTGAGGCTCTGCCTGCTCCAGAGTGCCCGTCTCAAGGGGCTTTTGTGGAGAGAATCCAGTGAGCAGAGTCTTCCTCCTGCTCATGCCCTCTGTACCTAAGGAGATCTGGGGGTGAGGTCCCCAGGCTCATCTGCCCCCATCCTCCCGGCCTTGCTAAGTTGGGCTCAGAACAGCCGCTCCTCTCCCTCCCTGTGGGCTCTTCCAGCCTTTGTATTGAAGAGCCCCTCACTCTGCAGGGGCTCATCTGGGGGGACTCTTTGCTGAGCCCAGGCCGCTTTCTTCCAGACGTGATCCTGCAGCCGAGCCCGGCCCTCACCTGGAGGTCAACAGGAGGGATCTTGGATGTGTACGTGTTCCTAGGCCCAGAGCCCAGGAGTGTTGTGCAGCAGTACCTGGATGTTGTGGGTAGGGCATGCTCTGTCCGCTGACCTCAGACCCCTGACCCCTGACCCTTGTCCCCAGTCCCTGCTCACTTGTAGTACTGGCCTGCAGGATACCCCTTCATGCCGCCATACTGGGGCCTGGGTTTCCACCTCTGCCGCTGGGGTTACTCCTCCACTGCCATCATCCGCCAGGTGGTGGAGAACATGACCAGAACGCACTTCCCCCTGGTGAGTGGGAGTCAGGGTGGGGCAGCCCCAGCTTCCGGACTGTCGATTCCCGATCTCAGCTTCAGCTCCCCTCCCACACCACAGGATGTGCAGTGGAATGACCTGGACTACATGGACGCCCGCAGGGACTTCACCTTCAACCAGGACGGCTTTGCCGACTTCCCAGAAATGGTTCGCGAGCTCCACCAGGGTGGCCGGCGGTACATGATGATAGTGGTGAGCAGATCTGGGTGCAGCCCACACAGTCTCCGAGTCTTTGATGGTGAGGGAATGTCTGGAGGTTTGCAGCCTTAGTGTCTGCTGGCCAGGGTCCTGGAAGTACCTGTGTCACGCTTAGGACTCTGATCGTGAGCTGCTTGAACTGTTTGCTATAAAGCCCAAGACCGGGGCCATAACAAGCTGGTACTGGGCAAAGTACCTAGATGTGGTTTGTGTGTCTCCTGGCCCTGCTTCTCTCTCAGACCAGCTCTGTCCATGTGTGAAGGAAGCAGACTTGCCTCCTGCCTGTTGCCACAGCTGGAGAGGGACAGGGGCTCTCCTAGATGTGGTCTCCGCCCAACCCTGGCCAGAGAAATAGGGTCCAAGAAGGCCAAACAGCCACTGCCATGGGACCTCCTTCAGCAGAGGAGGCCAAGCTGTGGGAGGTTTAGTTAAGAGGACCACACCTGCCTCATCATTGCCACAAGGACAGTGAACAGCAGTTACTTGCCACGGGCAGAGTCAGCGAAGACCACACACGAGTTAGGCAACCTCTCTGCCACTGAGCTACACCCTTAACTCTCTTGCCCAGGCAGAACTCATAATCCTCCCGCTTTAGCGTTCCAAGCAGTTGGGATGACAGGCCTGTATCACAAGGGCCAGGTGCAGATTTTTTGTTGTTGTTGTTGTTGTTTCTTTTAACGACATAGTCTCACCATGTAGCCCTGTAAGTCACTATGTAGGCAGGGCTGGCCTCAAACTCACAGCCTCTGTCTCCCAAAGGGTGGGATTAAAGGCAAGCACCATCATGCCTGGGTAGTTTTTTTTTTTTTTTTTTTTTTTTTTTTTTTGGTCTTTTTTAGTCACTATTTTAAAAAAGTAAATGGGGGCTGGAAAGATGGCTCAGCAGTTAAGAGCACACTGTTCTTGAAGAGGACAGAGTTCAGTGCCTGGTACCATGTGGACCAGCTCACCACTGCACACACACACACACACACACACACACACACACACACACTTAAAAATAATAAGTTGGACATTGTGGCATACACCTTAAATCCCAGCACTCGGGAGGCAGAGGCAGGTGAACCTCTGAGTTCAAGGTCAGCCTGGTCTATAGAGTGAGTTCCAGGACAGCCAGGGCTACACAGAGAAACCCTGTCTTGAGAAACAAAACAAAATAAAACAAAACGAAAATAAAAGAAGCAAACAACGAACAGTTCTCTTGAACTCGGGAAGGTCAGGGGACGGGCGGATCGTGCCTCCAGATTCACCTCCAGCTCCCAGTAAGCTCCTCGGACTGGCCAGCTGTGTGCTGTTGTCGTGTCCCATCCTGTCCCTGCCCCTCCAGTTGATCCTTCTCACTGCCCACTTCTTTCCCCAGGACCCGGCCATCAGCAGTTCAGGCCCTGCTGGGAGTTACAGGCCCTATGATGAGGGTCTTCGGAGGGGCGTGTTCATCACCAATGAGACTGGGCAGCCACTGGTTGGGAAGGTAGTGTGAGGGACGGGGACTGTGATCAGGGGGACAGAGTAGCTGTCCAGGGACAGGCTCAGATTCAGAAGCCACCACGTCCAGTGGAACAGAGGGAAGTGGGGGGTCCTCACTGGGGGTGACGGTAACTCCTGTGAAACTCCTGGGATTTCCAAAGTGGTGGGGGGCTGGTGGGGGGTGATCTCAGGCATGAGCAGCTGGACCTAGCTCAGGCCTAGCAAATTTCTCATGAGGCCTTGGGGGTCTCCCTTGTCCTCCTTGTCCCTGGGGCCCTTCTGGGAGTTCTGAATCCCAACCTCCCCATCCTAAGGTGTCCCGAGCTGTGGGAAGGGCAGGCTTGGGGCTGTGTCCGATGGTGGAAGCCCCGGTGGGGTTGTCCCAACTTCTTCCCAATGCTTCATCTGCTCCATGGCTTTGTGTGTAGGGCCGGCCCTTGCTCTCCCAAGGCTGAGGCCTGACAGGGCCGTGGTGCAGTATCTATGTGGGACTGGTTCTCACCTCTGGACTCTTGTTCAGGTATGGCCTGGATTCACCGTCTTCCCCGATTTCACCAACCCTGAGACCCTTGACTGGTGGCAGGACATGGTGTCTGAGTTCCACGCCCAGGTGCCCTTTGATGGAATGTGGATTGTAAGTATATCCCCATCCCTGGGCACACACCTAGTCTCTGGGGACCAACCCAGCTCTACATCTTTGGCCTCTTACAGGACATGAACGAACCATCCAACTTCATTCGAGGCTCCCAGCAGGGCTGCCCTGACAACGAACTGGAGAACCCTCCCTATGTGCCCGGTGAGCCCGCTTGCCTGTCTGGAGTGGGGGCGGTGCTGGAGTAGTGGCCTGGACCAGGGAGGCCCCTTTGTGGTTCGGACGATGCAAAGCCCTTGCTTTCATCCAGCAGCAGGCAGAGCAGCCAGCAGGACAGAGGGAAGAAACCCAGCCGAGGCCACAGACCTCACATGTAGCCGGTGCCCAGGGAAGGGCTTGGGCTCAGATGGGCAGACACTGGGGATACAGCAAGAGCAGGCGGATGTGGAGGCTGTGGGTTTGCAGAGGATCGTCTCTGGCACCGCCTGCTCGGTCTTTGGGATAGCGGAGGTGTACAGTGACATGCGGCAAGCATCATGGGCCAGTGGGCCAGCTTCAGGAGGCTCTGTCCTGGGCTGACCCCAAGGAGGTGTCAGTCTGAGCAGAGGTTGTGGGCAAAGGAGAGCGCGTGGAGCCCTGGAAACCAGTAACCTAGTCCTTCTCTCGCCCAGGGGTGGTTGGCGGGTCCTTGCAGGCAGCCACCCTCTGTGCCTCCAGCCGCCAGTTCCTCTCCACACACTACAATCTCCACAACCTGTACGGCTTGACGGAAGCCATCGCCTCCCACAGGTGAGGCTCTGCCCTGTGCAGCCCGCCCGCCCGCCCGCCCGCACTCACAGTGGGGGCTGAGAGGTGAGCTGGCTCTTACCAGGCACCATGAGAGATACGACATCCACTCTGTCTATATCCTCCGAGGCCCACTACCGAGCATGAGTCTGACTCCCATGAACAACGAACCCTGGAGAACCCTCCCTATAATGTGGCCTGGTGAAGCCTGCCTTGCCTGTCTGGAAGTGGGGTGCGGTGCTGGTAGTAATGGCCTGGAAAAGCGCAAGGGAGGCCCCTTTGTGGGTTCTCGAACGAATTGCCAAGGCCCATCGCTTTCAAATGCTCAGACTTTAGCAGGCTCTGAGAGCAGCTTCAGCAGGACAGAGGGAAGGAAACACCGAGCCACGAAAGGGGCCACACACACCTAACACTCACATGTAGCACTCGTTGCGTTGCACCCGCTTTTAGTTTCGGGCAATACTGAGTTGAACTTAGACATGAGGGAAGTGGCTTGAGAGGGCTCAGATGCGACAGCACTCTTGTGGGAAAATACGCAAAAGAGCAAGGCCAGGATGTTGGAGGCTGTGGGTTCCGTCTAGAGGTATGTTCAGTTATCTGGCGAGACAGCCCGAGAGACATGCGTTCTCTTCTTTTTTGTTATTGAATAGCGGCGGTGTACAGTGACAATGGCCGGCATTAAGTCATCATGGAGGCGCATGGCCAGCTTCAGGAGGCTCTGTCCTGGGCTTGAAACCCCAAGGAGTGTCAAGTCTGAGCAGTTAGGTTTGTGGGAAAAGGAAGAGCGATCAGGTCACTTGTCGCGAGCGCCGTCATGGAAACAAGTAACCTAGTCCTTGTCGCCGCTTCTGATAGCTCCAGGGGTGGGCCCTAATATCGGACCAGGTTCACTTGGCCAGGCAAGCACAGTGCGTCACACTGAGATAGCTCGCGCTATTCACCTGCCATGTTCCTCTCTCACAGTGCAACACTACAATCTCCACAACCATAGTACACACAGGTCATTGATGGTATTAGCGATGGTGCAGCATCCACAAGGTAGGAGGCTGCTGCCCTGTGCAGGCAGCACTAGCGCCGCGGCCTGGCGCGGTCACTTCACAGTGGGGGCTGAGAGGTGAGCTGGCTCCCGTCAGGGTCATGGGAGCGCACCCATTGGTGCCTGCAATGCCTGCGCAGTTCCTGCCCAAGCTTGTTGTCAAATCTCGATACAGAGCTACACTACCACTCGCCAGCTGGAGCGGCCATACGTTTTGTGAACATTCAGGACCATCCTCTGAAGATGTTAAGTGGGTAGGGAATGGCCCTTCTAGGTGTGGACTCCATATTAGTCAGCTCACACATTGCTTTCAGTGTGGTTGGCTCACCTGAATGGTGACACAGATCGGCTGGTGCCATTGTCAGATCTTGAACTGTGTCCTATTATTGCACTGTTGGTGGATGGCTACTACTTCCCGGATAACAGCACTACGGTCACCTTTTTACTGAACAGTAGTTCCTTCTAAGCCCGGTCGCCTCGCTCACGGGCGCACCTGTTGATCTGTCCAGTCATCACCAAGGTGGTGGGTGTGTGATACTCAGATGAGCCATCAGGTTTTTTTCTGATCCCGCTGCAATTCACCACTACAAGTGCCCTAGTATAGACACGAGAACTGCACAGAGGGGAAAACAACGAATACCGCCACTATGCATATACTTGATCAACGTCTGTTCTCCCCGCTCCAAAGCCCTTGAAGCGCAGGAGACAAGGCCGGTAACGGCGTGGCCCACTGGACAGGGGATGTGTGGGAGCTCGACTTCTTGGGAGTACACTGCCACATTGAGTCCTATAATGCTCCTGTGCACTGTCATAGTGATGGGTACGACTCTATATTATGGCTTTCTGGAGAGAGCAGACATATTAGGGTGTCTCCAAGTGAGCTGGGGGGCCTGTGTGTTTTGAGGCTATCTAGCCACAGAAGGAGTATTAGAGCTGGAGACTTGGGGACCTGCCTGCCACGTAATCGTAGTCAGTAGATTGGGGAGCAGCTAGATGATCTTCCCTTGGCTTGTCAGCGTAAACTCAGTTGTGCAAAGCTCTACTGCTGCCTAACACAGTATGCTGTCGCGCGCGTCTTCCTTACTATCAAGTGTCCCTTTCCAAGTTCCCCGCCTGACAAAAACCAATGTGTCTTGACAAAAAGCCCCAGAATCTCATTTCCAAGTGTTCTCTTGGTTGACATCCATCACTTTGACGACTAACCAGAGAGAAACTGGCTCTAATTTGGCAAAAAGGAATTCTTTAGATTTTTGTTTCTACTCACACACATGAGAGAGTGCCGCAGTTTATGGTCCTCTATCTGGGTGAGATGGGATCCACAGAAGTCAGGAGCCTGGAGACGACTAGGGAAGGAGGAGGGGGGACAGCCAGGCAGTGCACCAACAGGTGGGCGAGTTCAAGGATTCCTATAGCTTATAAGGCAGTAAATATTATAAAAATTCTGACTTAGGGAAGGCAGACTTGAGGCTTCTGTGAGTGTTGTCACATCACACACTATTCTCAAATGGATACCAGCTAGCTGTAGCTACTCCAATGTTATGACAGGCCATTCTGTAACACGTGTTCCTGTCACTTCTGTGGGCTTGCACATCACTCTGCGTAGGAGACGCACTGGCAGCAGAGAAGCACCAGACTTAGAACTGAGACCCCTTGAGCAAGATGTCTGGGTCTGGACCGTTGCGTTCCCTTCTCGCGTTCTGAGGTGGCTCTCAGGTGCTACACTTGTGAGCTAGAAAGAGTACTGAGCCCGATGGGGTCTTAAGACTATAGCGAGCCTTTTCCAGGGACCATGCGACTGTACACAGCGAGAGTCTCCAGGGCCCCCGGCTGCCACCCGGGTCTTCCCGGGCTCTAAGGAGACATACACTCGCTTTCTGACGGCGAGAGAAAAGCACGAGTGCCAAGACGAGAGGAAGGGAGACTGGGGGGTTGGCACTGGGCTGACATCAGGAAGCCCATCGCAACCCTTAGCAGTCAGGGGGACCGCCCAGCTTTGGACTTGTCTGTGAGTGTCCTGAGGCCACCATATGGGAGGGCAGCGTTTGGGGAGATTAGATGTGATTTATGTTCTGGAGCATAGTGAAGAGAATATAGTCCACTGAGTATCACCCCAGACAGCTTTTACACTTCAGGGTTCCGAGTTCCTTAATTGGCAAGGGACACAAGAGCGCATGCTACGAGGAGGGCATGAGATATGCCCAGACCCCGGTCCGCAGTCAAGGAAGGCAAAAGGGCCCTGCAGCCGCCTTTGCAACAGTAGTTTGTGGTTCTGGGGTGTCCTGCACAGCCACCTTTGTGGCACTTCCTGGGCATCTCACACGCATCTGAATGTACTACGGGCAGCACCCTCTAATACAGCTTCTTGGTGTCTAGGGTTGGCATTGCCATTGACCCTGCATTCTCACCGGGAAGTCAGCTTTCATCCGAGGCACCATTCTGGCATTTATCTCTCTCTGAGGAGGAAACATTCTCAAGCTGTGGTAAATGGAATCCACACACAAACCAACTTCAATCGAGTACCAATACTTGGAAAAGCTCCTGTTTCCAAAATAGGTCACCGTCACACACCCTGTGCCACCACACACTGGGCTCTGGTCTGCTCTGCTGGCCCCAGGTGGGAAGCACAGAGGCCAGTGGGCTCTTGATGGATGATGGTGAGGTTAAGTTTGACCCGCCCGGCAGGCCTGCCTGTTCCAGTCTTGGTAACTGGTGTCCCTCTGCCTCTGCACTCAGAAATCCTGCAGTTTAACCTGCTAGGGCGTGCCCGCCTACTACAGGAGGGTGGTGCGCGAGACATATACTTTTTGCAAGCTTAAGGCTACTAGGAAAATGCATCAGAGGAGCTGTGTGTACGCTGGACCCAGTTGGGGGCCTTCTACCCCTTCATGCGGAACCACAATGACCTCAATAGCATGGGAGAGTAGTGGAATCGCATTCACGGATGAGTGTCATGCAGGGCAGCTCTGCTCACTACACCAGCATTAAGCCCAAAGACCTGTTTTCATGTGTATAGACTAATCGAGGCTACACCTACTGGAAATGGAGCAACACAAGTCCCCAATCACTATTTGGTCTGTTCCTCTGGCACCTATTACAGGAAATGCTTGAGCCAATAAAGCACGCTTATTTTATGGAGGACTATAAGAACAAAGCGTTTGATGCACCTGGTAATAGGGAACCGCAATCAAGAGACGTCCTGTTCTAGTGCCACACCTTATGCGACTCAATTGCTGTCAGAGAGTGTGTTACTAACACACACGACAAGTATATTCATGACAGAAAGCGCTAGTATTGGGGCAGGAAAAGGGTTCATTTCTTCCTAGGTTACCACTAGAGAGTCGAGAGGAAAAAAGGGAAGTCCAGGGCAAAGGAACTGAAGAGAGAAACCAGGGAAGGCTTTTTAATACATTCCCACCAAAGGCCACGAACCTACGCCAAACAGTGTGGTACCTGTATAACCTTTAATGGTGGTACTGGGACCCTCCGCATTTTTTTCACTACGTTTCGCAATACTACATCTGGTTGAACTAGATATGCCCACCGTTTGTGTATCAAAATCGTTAGGTTAAATTGGAAAATGCCCGCTCCAAAAGTTGCAAATATTGTAGGTGCTACAGGTCTCACAGTGTTAACGGTGGAAGGTTGCTTTATCCCTGAAGTAGAGGTTCCCCTCTATGCCATAAAGATTGATGGGAGCTTGCATCGTCAAGTTTGAGAGTACTAATCAGCGCGCCTCTCTTTCCACTGTCTGCGCACACGACCATCAGCCCTCAGACTTCTACCAAGTGGAGATTACAGCAGAGTTCCAGAGGAAACAGCTTCGACGAGCAGAGGACGATCGAGCGTTGTGGAATGTGCCTTGCTACGTATTCAGCGCATACGACACCGTCCTCAGCCGTACCTGTACACTCTCTCAACGGGGTGTCCTTGGGTGTCACACAGAGGGAACACCACAGGGTGCAGACACATCGGGATCGCGGTCTTTCACCAGGTATGTTTGATCACACTCTTGGGGTCTGGGAACCTAAACATCATACAATGGGTCGGGAAGGGGGCCGGGGGCGCCTGACCGAGGAAGATGTTCCTGACTAGATTCGAGCACCATTCAGGGAAACCTCCCTCCTTGTTCTTATTGAGGAGTCAGTTGTCTACAGCACCTCCTCAAAGGCTGTGCTCAGCGGCTGAGTGTGGAAAACAAGCGTGCCCTGTGCCCTCAGGCCTCTTAGAACCTCAAGCTTCCAGGGCCAGGAACATCTGGTAGTATGGAAAACTGGCTGGGGTCGCCGGCTAGGCGGCATAATGAGGCTGCAAGCTCAACTGAGGAGTAACTGCGGTACGTCAAGAGTGATGATGCCAGTTTGGGGGTGGGCTCAAGCATAGGATGGATAACGGCCAGAGATGCCCTGTCCGTCTGTATCCCCCAGACTGGACTCGTGATCAACAATGTCAGAGCGATTGCTTGTATGCTCTGAGGAATGGGCACAGAGACAGCGGAGCACACATGGTTATCTTGGGTCAACAGGAGTAGATATGGTCACCGCAGTAGACACAAGCTACATCAACTCTGCAGAAAGTCAGCATCATCCCTATCCTTGAACATGACTTATATGCAGTATGGCTAACCACAGTTTTATTGGTCTAGGGCACGCTTTGGCTCTATGTTGTTATATTGTTCGCTTGTCCTTTTTGTTCTTAAGTTCACGGGATTACAAGCTTGAATCCCCAGTCGTTCAGTGATGTTAAAAAGAGCTAGGACTTGGTGCGAAAGAGCATGAAGAAGCGCGTGGTAGTGGCCATTGTCTGAGCTCTCTTGTCTATTTTCTCACTTATTTGTACGGCCAAGCATCTGCGGTTTGCGAGACACACAGAAATGACTCATGGTGATCTCTGTGAGTGACAAGGCCAGCCTGGTCTATTGAACAGTAGTAGATGTATTATAAGGAACCAACCGAAGGCTACACGCACAGAGAACCCTGTCTCGAAAAAAACAAAAAACATACTTACTGGCAGGGGAGATAGCAATGATACCACGAAAGGTGGTTTTTTTCGCGCACGGCGAAGGCTTTATCGATTTGCACTCCCGGAATGTGCATGAGATCTGTCTGGTAGATTTGTGCACCAAATGCGGGAAAAACTCGAGAAGCTGCATAATTTGTGGTTAGAGTAAGTGCGGTTATCTGCTTGTTGTTTGTCTGCTCACGTCCCCTGAGTAAATAAAATTTAGAGACACATCACACAGATAAAAACAAAAAACAGACAACAAAAGAATTGGTTCTGGACTCTGGCGAGCACTGAGAGGTATGAAGTTTCGACAGAGAACGGGATATTCCTGCACGAGCCATAGTCCTCCGACCCACTCACTAGTGCCTGTCTCTCCTAGAGGTTCACTGAGGATCCCAACACCTGGACTGTTGCATGCCAAATGGCCAGCTCTTACTTGTTTGGAGGTCAGTTCCCTCACAATACACCCTATGACTGTGAACCCGCGCGAAACACATGCAAAGTGACTGGCTACCTTCCCGAGGGCAACATGTACGAGTGGTTTATGATTGATAAGGCCGGCAGGATCAGGATGCAAGTAAGGGTTCAATTTGCAACAGAGTTAAGGTTCCTCCACTGGTCATACACAGAAGTGGTGGGTAGTGGACTAGGGGAGTGGCCATGCCTTCTCTGGCCTGGCAGTGGACATAACGGAAGTTCCTTACCTGTGACGAACACTAACGTATCTACAGTACACTTACAGTCTTTTGCTGTATATCTCACACATCTCTCCTTAAGCGACGAGTGGAAGAACTGCAGAGGTAGTTTCCAAGGCAGCCCACGCCATCCGTAGGGTCTCATAGGGCACAAGGGCGCGTTAGCTCATCCTGCACCTAGAAGTCACACCCCTGGGTGCTACCTCTGCACGGCATTCATTGTTTTTGTGGATCGTGATTCTCGGTCTTCGTCGTCAAAGTGTTACCAAGTGGAAAGGACATTTGGCAAAGGCCTCCCAATACTTCCAACCAATCGTCTCCTCCGTCCCCTCGATCTGCGCTGGTCCACAGAAAGAGTGACGAGTGGGCTGAAACGCCTCTGAAAGCCCCACTGGACACACACACATGTTGCACGCCTGAGGAGCAAGGCCCGTAACGGTCATACACTACTAGGCTTAGTCTCCCACAGGCAAGTAACACTCGGTGGATTTTGTGACTGAACCCAGAGCAAAAGCAGGCTCGGGGCCACTCACGGGAGAGAGGGGTGGTAGAGCGGGGAAGCAAAGGACAGGGGCATATATGTCTAGCCTTTCCCACTCATTCGAGAGCTACTGGAGTCAGGGCCAAGACACTGGTAGTCATGGAGGCACAAAAAGGAAACTTGCGCATACTAGGAGTTATGGGGTCCGGGTGGCCGGGTTTGAGAAGGCAGACTACTGGCGGAGCAGCGCCGAGCTGTAGCGGGGCGACCGCGACGTAGAGGGGGGAAAGCGAGTAGAGGAGGGGTCGGCATAACAAGATGGGCTATTTGAGAGAGGGGTAGTACAACACAGAAACCATCAGGTGTTTTCTCAACGAGGTGCCTTGGCACAAAGCGCAGTCTACCATAAGGTGTCCTGGAAAGTCAGAAGGTAATGACAATGGTGCCACTACCCCTGTGCTAGGGACATCCCAAAGCTCTCAACAGAGCGTTAACGCGAAGAGTTATCTGAGAAAGCACTCAGCACCCTAAGAGCGCTGGCCTGTGGCTATTAAACAGAAAGCGGCGAGGCCTGTGGAGAGCTGTTCTGGGATGATGGAGAGAGCCTTGGAGTTCTGGAGCGTGGGGCCTACACACTGGTCACCTTCTTGGCCAAGAACGTGAGTCCCAGGGCCTGTCTAGGCCGGTGGGTAGAAACATGGGCGTGGGGCTGTCCTGATCTGGTGGAGGGAGGGACGGGGCCGGAGAACCCGGCGGCCACCATCCCTCAGTCAGCATGCCCTCAGGTCTGCACACAGGAGGCTGTCCTGTGAGGCTTAGTGAGCCGTTCGGGGGTGGGCTCCCTGTCAGTCTAAGGACACATTTTTCTTCTCTCCACATTACCAGAATACCATCGTGAACAAGTTGGTACACGTGACCAAGGAGGGGGCTGACCTACAGCTGAGGAAGGTGATCATCCTGGGAGTGACCACAGCCCCCACACAGGTCCTTTCCAATGGTGTCCCTGTCTCCAATTTCACCTACAGCCCGGACAGCAAGGTGAGAGGGCAGGCTGGGGACTGGGTTCTTCCACCCTGGTAGGCATGGAAAAAGGGGGTGCTAAGGACCCCAGGGACTCACTTGGTCCGGCTATGGTGAAACATGGGGCGGGGCAGAGGACATGTGGACCTACCTCACCCCCGCCATTCCTACCTCGGGGGGCAGTGACGATGGAGGCTGAGCTGCTGAACAGAACCTTGTTCCCAGTGGAGTCAGGTGCTAAGTCTGAGGCACTGGTCCCTCTCCTTGGTGGAGAGGGTGGCCTGGCGTCCGCTCATCAGATGCTCGTCTCCAGAGCATGGCTGTGGGTGGGAACCTCTTGACACTCAAGCTTTTTTCTGTCTTCCAGACCCTGGCCATCCCTGTCTCACTGCTCATGGGAGAAGAGTTTCAGATTGATTGGTCCTAGCAGACCACACCTGTTTAGAGGCCTCTCAGTGAGGCGATGTACAGCTTTGGATGGTGGCCTGTAAGAACCTGAGTCCTGGTCTTGACACATCTTTGGTTTTTTTCCACTATGTTGCTGCTTCTGCCCTTGAGGCACTGTGTTAGGAAAGGAGTGAGGCTTGCTAGTCTGTCTGTCCCCAGCTGTCCGTCCCTGACACTAGAGAATGTGGAGCTCAGCATGGGGACACTGTACCTGCACCAACAGGTCATGCAGCCACTGCGACTGTGACCCTACAGAGACAGAGCTGGTGATGCCGTCAGGGTCATAAGACTTGAGAAACTTACTGTGAAGTGCACTTATTTAAATAAACAGGACATTTGGAACCAGCTCTCCTTCCATCACCCCATGTCGTCATATCACGCTCATGTCACTCACATCCCCAACCAGTCATCCTCAGGTCCCCAGCATGACTCCTTCCATCACCTCAGGTCTGCTTGTCACCTCTCTAGGCACTCCCCACCGGAGTGACTGAGAACGCCCGCTGGAGCTGGTCAGGGAGGTATTGGTGGAGAAGGGAAGGGCTTCCCAGAGTGGGGCCTGAGACCGTAGCCCCAGGCAGAGATCTGTCCCCAGAAATGCAGGCCCAGGCTCCCTGGCGAGTCTGGAGCGAAGGAAGGTGTTTTATGTCTGTCACAAACAGGTAAGTGTCACTCATGCCCAAACTCTGTCACCAGGGCTGAGGGGTAGCAAGCCCAACCAAGAACCAAAAGCATGAGGACCCTGGGAGCCACTCATCTCACTGGTCTTCTAATTCACTGGTCATCATGTCTGGAGTCCCTTCTAGCTGGGCCTCTTCGCCTTCGGGGAGCATCTTGTTAAGTACCTGGCTCCCAGCAGTCGTGTGGAAAGAGGAACAGGGTAGCAGCTGCCCCATCCCTCCTTGGGGTCCTAGAAAGCAGAGGCACCTGACTGACTCCTGTGGGAGTGAGCCTCTCTGCCTGTGGTTTGCATCGTTTTCCTCCACCACATGGAGGACCTAGCTGACAGGCATAGTCAGGCTCCCTGAGTATCCAGAGAAGACGGAAGGGAAGGAGCAAAGGGAGCTGCTGCCTCCCATGCAGCAGCTCCTGAAGCCCAAGTGGCCACAGGCACGCTGCCCCTGGATCCCTGCTGGCCCTCACCCAAGAGGCTGTCAGGTGGTCTGGTGGAGCCATGGACTGGCCACTAGCAATGTTCCCTGGCCACTGCCCGGCCCTTTAGCACACCTTGGGCTGCTGTGAAAGGCTGATCCTACTTAGCCTGTCCTGAGCCCTGGACGAGGAGGGGGTTTTCCTGGAAGGGACAGGGTAAGAGTCGAGGAGTGGACTGGTCCACTGGCTGAGGCCTGAGGTCTGCTCGTGTCCCACGCTGTATAATCATGAGACATGGGCAGTGCATCTGGAGAAGAGATGTGCAAAGCCTGGGACTGTGCCACCTGGTCCTTCTGACGGGAAGGCAGCCATGGCCTTTGCAGTCCTTTCCTTGGCTAGAGAGAGGCAGATCAAGCAGCTTGGGACAAGCAATGAGAAATCAGTCAAGAGCTGGCCTTTTGTCCATGCAGGCTACATCTAGGATGTTGTGAGTTCATCTCTCATTCAGCATCTGTCTCATCCTTGGTATGGCTGCCCTTAACTGTTGCATACTTTTCCTATTTTCTTTCATTCCATTACTTCCTAGAGGGAAGGTTCCAGGAGCTCCTGAAACAAGGTTCACAGGGCCTCCCGAAAAGATATGTAGCAGTAACAGCTACCAGATAGGAAACTCTCTCAACCAGCTGAGCTGGCTTGCAGTCTGTAGTCTGGGGACACAGCTCTCTGCATGCTGGGGTGGGCTTTTCTGTAATGCAACTGCCTTCAAGTCACCCATTGTCAGTAACCCCAATAAACCCTGCTCTGTTAAGCTGGACTCGGTGTTTGCTCCCGGGAAGTGACACAGTACAGGGACATGCCACCATGTTCATAACTGGGCCTTTTTATTTTTCATCTATCATGGGTCCATGTAAGTCTGACACAACTATTCCAGTCCACGTCGAGAACAAACCCAGAGGGTGATAGGGAACTTCCTAAGGGAAGAATGTGGTTTTTTCTGTGGTGCTTCCTATCCCAGCAGCAGTGCGGGACAGTTACCCCCGCCCCCATCAGGATCCATCATCTTCTCCTACACATGAAGTACTTCCCCACATCAGGATCCATCATCTTCTCCCACACATGCAGTACCTCCCCACATCAGGAGTCATCTTCCTCTACCACATGCATTTTCGGAAGGGATGCACACAGACTAGTGAGGGAGTAAGGGGATGACACATGCCTAGCCAGCTTCAGCCCAATCACCCTGGCACCAATGGGATGCCATGTTACAGCCAGATCACCCTCACATTGCAGGCTGCACTCACAACGGCTTGACTTCAGCACTTGTGGAGAGGTGTGGAGGTGCCCACTGTGATCCTCACACTACCGACTGCCCCACACCAAGCAGCTCTCACCAGGCTCACATGCCACCCATGTCTTCTCCAGCAACATCCGTTCAAATCTTCCCCTCCCATGCTGGGCCATCTAACCCTTGCACAGTGCTGCTTTTCGATCCCTGGCAGAACACATTTCCATAGTGCCGGTGGCTTCTAGGAACAAATCAATTCTGCCACCGGTACCTGGCTGGCCAGTCAGTGTCAGAGGCTGCTGGCAGACTGGGCTACCATTTAAGGGGAGGTGTCCCCTGCCAGCTGCAGTCCACCCTCATCTTCAAGGCTCCCCTCAGACCCTGCCCCGACCCGAGCAAATGCAGTCGAGGCTCCTGACCTTCCCAGGACGTGAGTGGGTGGGTAAACCCCAGGGTGATGTGACAACTGCAGTGTCCACAACTTAAAGAACCATCAACAGGCTCTCAGTGAACTCCAGGTGGCCAGGTGACAAGCGCCTCACGTGGTCTCCCGGTTTGGGCTTCACTTTTCCACTTCTGCACCATCTGAAGACGTTTAGTCCCCACAAGTCCACGTCAGAGCTCTTTTTCTATCCATCTTAAACTTCTGCCAAACCTCAAGTCATTCTTTTTCTTCTGACCTCTACTATGGATTTTGTCGTCGATTACTTTAAAGGTCTCAAGTTGGATTCTGCACAGAATGTGGAGTTTGAGGGAGAAATGGTCTGTTTGTGACCAGACCAGGAAGGCTGGTGACACACAAGAAATCAGCACTCAAGTTCATGGGAAAACTTCCATGTTTAATGTAAAAGGCTTAAAGTATTAGATTATTTACATGTGAGTAAGAAAAGATGGCAGAGCCCGAGGATCTTCCTGAGGGGCTGTGAGAAGACAGTTCATATGAACCCCATTAAACAGAGGCTTCTTGTTTCTAAGACGGAGCTCACAGCAGGCGCTGCCATATCCGGGCCCTTGGTGCACCTGCACCAGCTTCAGATCAGGTCAGCCACTGGAGAGGAAAGGTACATTAACAATGCCACATGTCCTCTCCCCACCCCTAGTAAGGAAGCCCCTCCCACAGCCACCAACAGCCAGCAACTTGCCATTCATGGGCATCTCGTCTATCTGGGTGGAGTAGTACTGTTCTATGTCCCTGAGGATGCGGATGTCATCATTCTTCACAAAATTGATGGCCACACCTTTGCGGCCATATCGACCCGATCTCCCGATTCTTTAGAATAAAATATGTGTGTTAGTAAACAGTCACACAGATGGAGGCCAACAGTCTTGAGCAAAGAAGGAGACACACACCTGTGAATGTACAGTTCTCTGTTGTTGGGCAGGTCATAGTTAATGATGAGGGACACCTGAGGGACATCCAGGCCCCGGGCCCAGACATCCGTGGAAATGAGCACTCGGCTGCAGAAAGAAAAGCCAGAAAGGTGAGAGAGAGTAGAACAGCCTCTGTACAGTTTCAAGTAGCCTGGCCACGGGCCCTGAGCAATCACATCACCCACATGCCATGGAAAACATGCTACAATTACTTAAAACATGGGGTCAGCCCCTTCAGGAAAACATGACTTTTGCTTAGCAAAAATCCTATTATGAACAGGTACCTGCTGATGGCATCATTTTCAACTTAAGGTAATAAATCCACACCACTCCCCTACCACAGCAGCTGCTCTGCCCAAGTGGTGCCATCTGCCCACACGGAGGCCAGAGACATGCATGCTACCACACCAGTGCTAACATGACAGGTGTACAAGGCCAAGGGGCTTGAAAACAGTGCAAGAATACAACCACTCACACAAAGACTGCCTTCCTGAAACAGTGCCGTCCTGACACACTGTTACTAAGAAAGCGCAGCGGTTTCCCTCCCCTCCTGACATGGTACTAGGAAGAAGATGGACTCCTGTTTCCACTGCAAGTAAGGGAAAGGAGCATCCCAGGGGGAAGAAGCTCAAGAGCAGGCGCGTGGCTTCCCTGCCTTGAGCCGCACAACTGAACCAGGAGGAAGGGAAAAGGCCAGAGACTAGATGGTCTACAGACGGCGACAGGACACGGAAGGAATCATGTCTAGACTCAAAGGTCAACTGCTGAAAACCGAGAAGAAGAAAAGCATCCAGAGAGACGGATGCTGCAGGCGGAAAGCAGCCTACAGTTGCTTAAAATGGCAACTGTACTGGGTACCGAGACCTCAGAACGACGGGGCCAAGAGCGGGCAGACCACCTCATCTGAGGCAGAAGGAAACTGCCACCACGGGAACCATCTCAGCAGCACCCTCCTTCACTCTCCAGGAGACTCGAGGAGAAGAGGACACTTCCAGACAGACAGAAGCAGGACTCTCACATTTGGACCAAACTAACTTGAGCATATCTCAAAGTTCACAGATGAGGAAAGAGAAGCAAACATGTCTAAATGTAAATAAATTCTATTCTATAAAGCAAAATGCCACTGTGGATTAAAAAGCACATTAATTGCCGGGCTGTGGTGGCACACACTTTTAATTCCAGCACTTGGGAGGCAGAGGCAGGTGATTTTGAGGCCCTCCTGGCTACAGAGTGAGATCTAGGAAAGGCACAAAGCTACACAGAGAAATCCTGTCTCGAAAAACAAAAACAAAGCACATTAATCTCCAGCACTGAAAAACACACAATTACATGTATGTATGTGTGTGTGTATGGGCGCGCGCGCGCGCACACGAGCATATGTTTTAGCATGCATGAAACTAATCTTAGGCATGGGGCTAAACAAATCCTTGTACTGTCTGGAAAGACAGGGAAAGTAGCTACTGATAACATATTATTAGGAAGAAAGATGGTGTCTCCAGGGTAGCTACTAAGTAACATTAAAAAACAAACAAACAAACAAACCCCACAACCTTCAAAGGGAAGGAAAAGTAATAGTTTAAAAATCAAAAAGAAGCTGGGCAGTGGTGGCACACTGTGAGTTCAAGGCCAACCTGGTCTACAGAACTTCCTGGTCTACAGAGTTCCAGGACAGGCTCCAAAAGCTACACAGAGAAACCCCGCCTTGAAAAACAAACAAACAAACAAACAAAAAAAAAAAAAAAAAAAAAAAAAAGGGAAAAATTCACTTACAAGCTGGTTAATTTAGATGAGTACACACATGAAGTAAACTGTCCTAAATGGGCCACTTCAGACAGTGACTAGCTATGCACACACCTGTAAGTCCTACGCTCCAGAGGTAGAGGCAGGGGTCACAAGTTCAATGCCAGCCTGAACTGCATAGACAGAGCCTGTCTCAAAATCTGAAAACCAATCAAAAACAAAACAAACGGGGAGCGGGGACGATGGGACACAACACTCACATTGCTGACAAATCAAAACCAAACCCAATTCTAACTTGTTTCAAAGGACCATGAAACGCAAAAACAAAGATGGAAGTATGGTCCAGAAATGCCCAGGGAAAAGCTGCCACAGGCTTGAGGACACCAAAGGTGGGTTCAAGTCTCCAGAGAGAAACTACATCTCTATACAAGCCGAGGACAGATGCCACAAGCATCCAGGAGATGGGCCACTGAGATGACTCAGTAGTTTATTTAGTAAAGGAACTTGCTGCCAAGCCTGACAACCCGAGTTCAATCTCTGGGACCAACAAGTGGGAAGAGAAAACTGACTTCCACAAATTGGTTCCTGACCTCCACACACACCCTACAGAACACATGCAACCCTACACACACAGCAACAAATAAACAATAATAAAAGAGAACACAGGGGCTGGAGAGGTGGCTCAGCGGTTGAGAGCACTGGCTGCTCTTCCAGAGGACCCAGGCTCAATTCCCAGCACCCACATGGCAGCTCAAAACTGTCTGTAACCTCAGTTCCAGGAGATCTGATTAATGCACATAAAATAAAGTTAAATAAATCATTTAAAAAGAGAGAGAGAGAACACAGAGGATGACCTCACATCCTCAGTGACAGAGAGAACTGAATACAAGAGGGAAGGATGTTGACAAGCTGAGAGTTACCAGCAGCTAAGTCTAGCTGGATATATCCTGCTCAAAGAAACAACACACACTACTGCAAAATACCCAAAGGATCACAAGGCAGACCTGAATCAAAGGCACAAACTCACAAGACTTGTTCTCTGAGCATTCTGTGACCGATCCAACACGGGTTACCAGATGAACAGAAACCAGCGTGAACAGCAATCAACCCAATGGTTAATGTCAGTTCACCACTAACCCAACAGCCCCCACAGGGCAGTGTCCAATCAGAGAGCAGTATCGCCCCCTGCACCTGGGGCAGGAAATGACATGAAAGCACTGAGGCCAGCATCATCTGTCCTCACACAGGAGCCAAAGCCGCCAAAGGCCTACCTGGCACCTGACCGGAACTCCTTCATGATGGACTCACGCTCTTTCTGAGGCATGTCTCCGTGCATGGAGGATACAGTGAAGTTCGCTTCTCTCATTTTCTCTGTCAGCCAGTCAACCTACAAATCAGATCAAGAGATGTGCTCATCTACCCAACCAGAGATCTGTAAAATGGCAGCTCTCCCCAACCGACATTTGCAGACAGATGCACAGCAAACTCAGCCACCATCAGCCAGGATGGGCATGCCTGAGAACTCTTGGGGGATACTCCCACAGACTGCCCACAAGCTATCACTTCAACCTACTGGGCCTGAGTCTTAGCTCAAACCAAAGACATCAAAATGACTATAGAAAAACAAGTCAGTATCTATTTTTCCACTGTAAAAGATGGGTCTCGTTATGTTTCCTGAACTCCAGAACTCTTCCAGCCTCAGCTTCCCCAGCAGGTCTCCCACTTGGCCTAGTCTCAGTTTCTGTCTTGACACTGTCTACAGCGGCACTGACACAGGAGCCCAGAGCCCGAGCCACACCCCGCCTGCCTTTGACAGGAGCTCCAGCCTGCAGTCCCCTAAGCACGCGCAGAGCGGGGTGGCACACCTTCCTCTTGGTGTTGCAGAAGATGACAGCCTGGGTGATGGTCAGCGTGTCGTAGAGATCACACAGAGTATCGAACTTCCACTCCTCTCTTTCCACCGCCACAAAGAACTGCTTGATGCCTTCCAGAGTCAATTCATCACTGGCAACAGATAAATGTTCACATCACTCTTCAAACCAGGACCTGAGGGACAAGGCCACCCTAAGAGCCCCCAGTCACACCATCCTACCACAGGGCTGGATCGTGAACCTGCCTAAACCTTTCCCAGTTTCCACAACCTTGGATTCATTCCTCGGAGACTTAGAAATGGAAAAGGTAGGGACCATCAATGCTAGTTTCCACAAAGGAATAAAGACATGCATTCCTACCGCTTCACCAAGATGCGGATGGGGTCGGTCATGAACTTGTTAGTCATCTCCAGGATCTCATGAGGCAACGTGGCACTGATGAGAACCACCTGTGTGGCTGGTGGCAGGTACCTGTACACATCATAGATCTGCTCCTTGAAACCTGGGACAAAGATGAGCTCTGGTTTGGCTTTAAGGCTGTCACTGGGAGAGCCACACTGCCAGGTCTTCAGGAGGTCAGTGGTCAGAGCAAGTTCACAGGCCCACACCCGAACCTTGACCCACAAGCTACACCTCAAACCCGAACCTTGACGTCAGTGCTGAAAGCCAGGCAGTGTGCAGTGCCAGAGCAGACAAGGACACTCCGCCCCAGCTGGGACTGGTCTCACAGACCTTAACCATGGGACATTACAACAGGAATTTCAGGTTCAAAACCTCCCAGGACACATTGTTTCTCCACAAAGCAAGGACTGTCACATCTCCAGAAGGTAGAGACTGTGAAAACTTAAGACCTGACAATACGTCAGTAGAAAATTCTGGTCACCTTACCTTTGTTCAACATTTCATCAGCCTCATCCAAAACCAACATCTTGATAGCCCGTGTCCTTAAACTTCTACGGCGAATCATATCTATGCAATTAGATTTTAAAAGAGTCACACTCTAAGGAAAGAGCTATTTCTACTTGTCTCTGTGACCCCTCAGAGCCCATCCCTGTACATACTACCAGGGGCCCAGATGCAGAGACCCACCACCTGGCACATGCAAGTGAACCACCATGACTTTGGTGGTGGCCTTATGGCACACCTCATAGATACTACCCACAGCCCAGTGCTCAACAGAGCCACTCACCAAAGACACGTCCCGGTGTGCCTGCCACCACATGCTGCCCATAGTCCAGCTTCCGGATGTCCTCTCCAACATTGGTGCCCCCAATGCAGGCGTGGCACTGTACATTCATGTAGTCCCCCAGAGCAAGCAGACCCTGAAATAAAACAGGTTTACATGCAAGGCACCAGTACAGACACATGTAAACTGTCATTTCCACACTAATTTCAAATGACCAACTATCATTTATTCATATGATAAAATTACAAAATCTCTTTCATTTGCCAAAATGAAATTCATTTTGAGAGTTTCTTATTACTGAAGTGGTGTATATCAAATGCAGGCAACAGAAACGTTACAGATCATAATCCCATCATCTTAACATCCCAATACATAGCCTTTCAAGATACAATATCATTATTTGATTAAAGTCGATTTTTTCTGTGAAGAAGCTGTCTCCCCCACCAGTGCTGGGGACTGAACCCAGGGCCTTATGATTATAGAAGAGTTAACTACCACTAAGGTACATTTCCAGACCATTTCTAAGATTACGAATACATCAAACAAGTAAAAGCTATAATAAAAACAACCAAACGAATTCATACGACATTCAAGGAATCAGAGGTTGCTTAGCATGCACAGAACTCTGGGTTCCATCCTTTGGTGCCACGAAAACCAAAAAGGAAGGAAAGTATTACTATCAACTGGTGTGCAGGTCAGCAGGCAGCTGTGAGGCCAGTGCTCTTCCCCTTACATGGATTCTGGGGGTCAAACTCAGGTGTGAGCAGCGAGCACCCTTACCCAGTCTGCCTTTTT
The DNA here is from genome assembly GCF_004664715.2 of Peromyscus leucopus. Taxonomy (NCBI): domain Eukaryota; kingdom Metazoa; phylum Chordata; class Mammalia; order Rodentia; family Cricetidae; genus Peromyscus; species Peromyscus leucopus. The sequence goes on from NC_051086.1 coordinate 103,784,191, forward strand.
GCTGGCCCCGGAAAAACACAATAAGAGAAAATGAGCCTATAAACCAATCAGTCCAATGAGACCTACAATGGACACTTGCAAACACAACACAAATCTTTCTGCTGCTGTTGCTCTGCTGGGAACTGAATGTAAGACCTTGCACACGCTAGGAGAGCACTCTACCTGCCTGACACCACCATTAATGCCTCACTCACCTTCTGAATTTGTACAGCTAACTCTCTTGTTGGAGCCAAGATCAAAGCCTGGGTTTCTCGAACCTGATGAAGAAGAAGAGGAGGAGGAGGGAAGGAAAACAACATGGGATTGTAGAGAGGACAGGCTTCCTCCCCTCCCCCAGTCTCTTACAAACAGTCCCCTCTCTGCTTTCGGGCCCACCTTTTTTAAAACAGAAACTCTAGATTCTGCATATGAGCGAAGAAAACCTGGTATTTGTCGAAGTCCAGCTTACCGAGCTGAGCCGCCCATTTCCGGTCTCAGTATTGTTCACATGGCTTGCTAACAAGCACTCAGACTACTACAGACGCCAGCTTGCATTAGCTTTGCTGCTCTTTCCTAACAGGAGACACTAAATTACAAGTCCAGGAAGAGCGTGACGTAGTCAGGGCTCTCCCGTGCAGGTTCGAACTTCCTGAATTTTTTTTTTTTTTTTTTTTTTTTTTTGAGACAGGGTCTTACTTTCTATTCTTGGCTGGCCTGGAATTTGCTATGAAGAGCATGCTGGCCTCAAACTCGGAGATCCTTCTCTCTGCTGGGATTAAAGATACACAACCACACCCCACCTAAAAACTGTATTCTGTACACACTACACTGGCAGAAGCACAGACATCTCCTTGGATTAAGGAGAGTATTGTGAGTGGCAAGTCACCTGGATATCCAAGCACTGGAGGACTGAAATGCTGAAGGTGGCTGTCTTGCCTGTGCCAGACTGAGACCTGTTTAAGAAAGCACAAGAGTCCTTATCAGAGGAAGGGTATCCGATGACACTGTCCTTGCTCTGGTGACCCCACCCCTCAGCGGTGCTCCAAAGGCCGCACACTGGGCAGCTTCTTTCTAGATGTCCTCACCACTTACCCCAGCATCTTAACTGCAAAGATAAGACCCAAGTACAAGGTCACAACCTTTCATTTTGGCATCTAAAATTTTGGAGCATAACTTTAAAAAAGTGTCTTTGGAAAATAACAATTTGGAGTATAGTTCAGTAGTAGAGAAAGCCCTGGGTTTAGTACTCAGCATGTGGGGGGGACAGAAATAAAAAAAAAAAAAAAGCTATTAAAAGAATATCTTACATGAATCTACATTCAGGGCTTAGGATATGCATCAGTAGTAGAGTAGCTGTGTGGTGTGTACAATGACCTGGATATAGCTCTCACCACAGAGTCACTGACCCAAGCTGGCTCTCAGCACACACAACTTACTGTGCAATGACATCTCTCCCCTTAATTATCTGCTTAATAGCTCTCTGCTGGATTGCTGAAGGTTTTTCAAAACCTGTAAATACAAAGAGGAAAAAGACTTAGCTCTCACAATATAACAGCACAAGCTCCTGGGAGAACATATATCCGCTTCTTACTACTAACTCCAGGCAACCCAGTTTCCCAGGTGAACCCACAGCTTTACAGACTAGCCTAGAAGATTACCTGTGAAGACAGTATCTACAATACCAACACTTGGAAGGTGGAGGCAGGAACATTAGGCGTTCAAGGCCAGCCTAAGCCATATGAAACCCCCTTTGCAATAAAATTAAATCTAGAAGCACAGGAGTGGCTACCCTTTCCTACTAGCAAGCACTCAAATCTTTCTGTTGCTTGTCAATCTCACAGGCACGATGTGGGACGCTCCATGCTGCTCTCCCGACTGGATATATCCCCATTATCTAGGCACCACCCTACATAGTCCAGGCATGGTTGTATACTCTCTTAATCCCAGCACTCAGGAGGCAGAAGTAGGAGGATCTCTGTGAATTCCAGGCCAACTATTCTACAAAGTCAGTTCTAGGATGGCCAGAGCTATGCAGAGATATTTTCTCAAAACAAAACAAAAAAAGGAACAAAATAAAACAACAAAAACAGCCGCGCTGTGATGGCCCATGCCTTTAATCCCAGCACTCAGGAGGCAGAGGCAGGTGAATATCTGTGAGTTTGAGGCCAGCCTGGTCTACAAAGCAAGTTCCAGGATAGCCAGGGCTATGACAGTGAAATCCTGTCCGGAAAAACCAATAAATAAATAAATGAATGCAAAAGACAAGTATTTTCCAAGTAAGCAGACAGAATGTACATAGAAAATCTGTAGGTCATTTTTATACTTTTTCAAAATGTAGTTAGCACAACTTCCCAGCTCAACACAGTACCTGTGATGGTTATTCTTGGTGGACAATTTGATACCAAGCTGGGTATCATTTAAATTGGGAAGACCCACCTTCCCTGTTCCACACAGTGAGTTATAGCCAGGGCTATGAAGAGACACTGCTTCCCAAAAGAGGAGCCATCTGGGTGTCACATACCTTTTGCTTCATTTTTTTGTTTTTGAGATAGGGTTTCTCTGTGTAGCTTTGTGCCTGTCCTGGAACTCACTCTGTAGACCAGGCTGGCCTCGAACTCACAGAGATCCACCTGGCTCTGCTTCCCCAGTGCTGGGATTAAAGGCGAGCCCCGCCACCACCAGCCAGGGAGTCACATACTTTTAATCCTAGCATCCAGGAGGCAAAGGCAGGTGAATCTCTTGAGTTCGAGGCCAGCCAGGTCTGCAAAGAGTTCCAGGACAGCCAGGGCGAGAGAGAGAGACACCCTCGTCTAGAAAAAAACAAAAATTAACAAAAAAGAGCTCGTCCTCTCTCAAGTACTCCTACCTAAGCAGATACGAGCAACATAGCCCACTACTCACTCCAAAACCAGGAATGCACTCTGTCTGCCTCCAACGGATCCTTTAGCTCCACCATCTCTTCTACAGTCTGGACATCATCCCACCTCTTCTCACTCACTTCGCTCCAAACCCGGGCACCACAGTAAACTTTCAAACTGTAAACCTGACCCTATCACTTGCGCTTTAAAATGCAGTGGCTTCCGGATGTATTTAGGAATGAATCTCAAATTCTTTGCCACACCTCTCAAAACTGGCCGCTAGCATCTCATGACAAGGAGCTTCCTTCTGTTCCTGCCACACACAGGCCAACGGCTTCAGGAGCCAGGACCTGCTGTCCTCTCTCTCCCCGCGGGTGACTCTGTACGTCACTGTGCCCTACCAATCTATCCACTCTATCCAGGAGCTCGCTTTGCTTTTCTCACCAACACTCACCGCTCGAAGCACCTCGGCTTTACATTTCCCGCTTCCCTAATAGGGTCTGAACTCCCGAAGGCTCGAGCCTGCCGGATTTACAGCCCCAACCAAAGCCTCGGGGGCACAAAACACATGGTTATCCGCTACTTCGGTGTCTGGGAACAGCCGAGTGCAGCCACAGAGACCCCGGCCCTGTGCTGCCGAGCGGGGTCGCACATTCTCCGCCCGGCCTCGCCCAGCCCGGCCTCCCCCGCCGCCGCGGGCCCGCGACCCACCGTAGGCGTAGATGCCGCGAAGCAGGTCCTCCCGCAGGCCCATGGTGTCGAACGTGGGCGTCACGTCCACCTCCTCGCTGGTCTCGAACTCCACTTTGGTCATGTCTTCTTCTTTGAGCAGCCGCTTCCGCGCGGAGCCCGACGTCGCCATCGTGGCCGTGGCCGCCATGATCCCGAGTCCACGGAGAGACGAGCGCGAGCGGCAGCGGGAACCGGAAACAAGGCTCGCGCCGCCGGCCCGGCCGGGAGGAAGTGACGCCACCGCAGCGCCGCGGAGGGGCGTCAGGAGCGGCGGGAGGCGGAAAGCGCGCTGGCGGCTACAGGAGCCGCCCCTATTCTCGCGAGATTCAGTGACCCGCGGGATCCGGAGAGGGGCTGGGCTTGATTCGGTGTGTCTGCACGGCGCCGCATACGCGGTGTGTGCAGACGACGGTCTTTTTGAGTTTCTACCGCTCTCCCGGGATAAGGACGTGGGGCCCCTGGGGAGGTGCAGAGGGACACCAGGGCGTCCCTGAGAGCACGAAGTGAGGGAAGATGGCACAGTCCGGTCCACTCTGCGTTATCCCCCCCCCGCCGCGTTGCCATGGCAACCCCAGCGTGAAGACGCTCTGAATCAAGCTTCCTCCACTCCGGGTCGTACGGGAAAGATAGCGCCGGGAGGGATGGGTGGGTTCAGAGCGGGTAGCTGTTTTTTTCCTGGGAGAGCAGGGACCGCTTAAGCTGCCGTCCCGTCCGAGAATGCTTCGGTGCTTCTGACCCGGTGTCGGCGAAGCCATTCACTCTGGAGGGTCCTGGTTTTGAAGTTAGGCTCCGCGAGAGCCTTGCAACTGGAGCAAGTCTGTTTTGTTTTTTTCCGAGGGTGGATCCCAGGATCTATTCAATTTTGAGCCACACCCTCAGTGCTAGGAAACATTCATTTGCATTTGGCTTTTTTTTTTTCTGCTTTTGAGGAAAGATGACTAAATTGTTAAGAGCAGTTACTCCTTTTCCAGAGAACCAGAGTTCTGTTCCAGCACCCAGGTCATGTGACTCATACCTGCCTGCGTCTCCAGCTCCTGGGGATCCAATACTTCTGGCCTGGGTGGGGGCCACACTCTTGGTATATACACACACATAAATACGTCTTTAAAAGCTACTATAAAAATGGAACTCATTTTATTTAGATAAGTTTAGTTATAACCAGATTGTCCTTCTTGAGAAGTTGTGGGTTTCAATATACCCACATTAAAACCAGTTATTGCTGCCTTCTCTTGAGAGCTTGGCTCCTCTGGTGTCAGGATTTGTCTAGACCCGATCACCGATATGATATCTGTGGTATTAATCAGAACATTAAAGGCAGGGCTGGCCGCCTTTCTGAGACAGGGATTTATTCCATGGTGTCATGCCGTTTTGCAAGCCTAGAGGTGGATTTGCAATCTCTGATGTAAAATACACACGAATTTTAATGACATTGTAAGAAAAGAATGTAAAGTCTCCATTTCATACTGCCTGTTGAAATGAGTCTAAGAATAGCTTAGGGGTACTGTTTAAGATGCTGTTTAATCTCACCTGTTTCTTTTACTTCATCAACTGTAACGACTAAAAAATGTATCGTATTCCTATTGGGCCACTCTGTTCACATATCTTTTTTAAAAATGTATTGTGTCCATGTGTGTTTGTGTGTGTTCCCATGACATATGTGACTGGGAATGCCCATGCCACGGTGTAGATGTGGAAGTCAGGGGACAACTTTGCAGAGTCTCTTCTTTCCTTCTACCTTTATATGAGTTCTAGGGTCAAACTCAGGTCTTCAAGCTCACATAGCAAGCTTAGCCCAGAGCCATCTTCCCAGCTTGCTGTAGTTTCTGACAGTACCCAAACAAGTTGAGAGCCTGATTGCGTTTTTAACAGTTGCAGGCATCTGTAATCCAGTTAGTTATGGACTGCATGCCTTTGTCACTTGCCTTGTTAAAGTATCTGATCGGCATGGTTACATTGTACTTTTTTTTTGGTTTTTGGAGACAGGGTTTCTCTGTGTAGTTTTGGTGACTGTCCTGGAACTCACTTTGGAGACCAGGCTGGCCTCAAACTCACAGAGATCTGCCTGGCTCTGCCTCCCAAGTGCTATGATTAAAGGCGTGAGCCACCACCGCCCGGCTACATTGTACTTTATATGTAAGTATCTACTTAAAAGCAACAATTTAAACTAGTGACCTATACTTGTGACCCCAACATTTGAGTGGTAGAGGCAGAAACATCCATAGTTTGAGGCCAGCAGGGCAGTGGTGGCCCATGCCTTTAATCCAAGCACTCAGGAGGCAGAGCCAGGCTGATCTCTGTGAGTTCGAGGCCAGCCTGGTCTACAAAGTGAGTTCCAGGAAAGGCGCAAAACTACACAGAGAAACCCTGTCTCCAAAAACCAAAACCAAAAACAAACAAACAAACAAAAAAAGCAAAGTTTGAGGCCAGAATGGACTATGTGAAGAGACTGTCTTTATAAAAATAAACTACTAAATAAGGGCTGAAGAGCTGGCTCAGTGGTTAAGAGCACTTGCTGTTCTTGTGGAGGACCCAGGTTCAGTTCCCAGCATCCATGTCAGGCAGCTCACCACCAGTTCCAGGAGACCCACGGCCCTCTTCTGGCCTCCAAAAGCACCTGTGTGCATGTGGTGCTCAAACATACACTCGGGCATACACACAAAGAATAAATTCCTTAGTTAATTAAAATAGTAAATCAAGGGGCTGGAGAGATGGCTGGATCATCAGTAAGAGCACTGACTGCTCTTCCAGAGGACCCGGGTTCAATTCCCACTACTCACATGACAACTCACAACTGTCTATAACTCCTGTTCCAGGGGATCTGACGCCCTCATACAGGCATACCTGCAGGCAATACACCAATGTACACAAAATGAAGATAAATTTTTTTAAAAAAAGACTAAAAAAAATCAAGAACTGACAGCCCTACTTGACAATCTATAATTCCAGTGTTTAAGCTGCGGGGTTAATGTGATTCTTGTAAATCTCAATCACCATTATAAGCAGAGGATGCAGGCATATGTCTCACCTATTCTACTGACAGAAAAACTAGACTCAGTCTACATTTCATCAAGGGAGAGATTGGCCCAGCTCTGGGTTTATATTAGAGTGGCTTTATCCTGCATATAGTACCTGGGCTCTGGAGCCCTGGACACCATGGCCTCTCAAGGGAAGAAGCCTCTTAGTGACAAAGGTGGTTACTCCCGTTGCTCCTGGTCTCAGCACACTTTCTTATTGGCACCACATTGCCTACTCATTTTATTTGGGGGATGTGCTTAATTTAAGGGAGGCAGGGGTATATCTACTTAGCTTCCCAGTTTTCTTAATATAAGTAAACAGTTACCAACTTGCTCACCACTCACATTGAGGCAAAAGAAGGAGGAACAGAGACATGGTCTAGCTGAGTGGGAAAGTGACAGGCTCATGTGGGAGCTATGGGGGAGATGGGACAATGCTAAAGTGTGCTCTGCAGAGGAGCCCATATGCACCCGCTGAGCTCCTGGAGTCCAGGGAAAGATCTGGAGTCTCCTCCTGCTCAGGGGTGAGAAATGTTCAGGCAGTCCCATCCACTGACGAGTCCACAGCCGTCATCCCTGAAGAGGTGAACATCCTAGACAAAAGGAAATCCGAAGGATTGCTCCCTGCTCGTGTTCCCACCCACCACCGGGTATAGGTGCAGGAGCATAGTAAACTGCTCTGGACAGGAGCCATTCCCAGTCCTGGGCTGGGGGTCACTTAGCTTCATTGAGAGTTTATTCCAGAGAAGGGCAAGACCAGGAAACTCATAAACAAATAAGATAATTGTATGATATACAGTTCCTGTGTTATAAATAAAACAGGACGAAGTAGAAAAAGTTACTGAGTTTCTGGTTTTACTTGGTGGCTGGAGGAAAATGTCACCTGACTTGAGAGGAGGTGTTCGCAGTTACACCCAGGGAGGGATCTTGATAGGAAGGGACAGGAAGAATGAGCAGAGGCAGGGGGATCTGGGGGAAAGGGAGAAGAGAGAAAGGCCACATCAGCAGGGTCTTGCACAGCCTGACTGCCACAGAGCCCCTTCCGGATGGGCCGGGGCTGGGGGATGAGTTCTGACGCTGGAGTTGGAAAGGTGGCTTGGTGGAGATGCTGATGCTCTGAAGAGGGGTGGCGGCTGTGGCCGCTGTCTGATACTGTGGGAATTTTACATGGAAGTTTACAGAGCTGACACTTGCAGGGCTGGGTGGGGCTGTCCAGATTACAAAGATTTCTGGGTCATGAGATGGGAGACTGGGGCCCTGTGCTAGGACTAAATAAGGGGTGCAGCAGGAGCCGTGGCACGGGGTTTCCCTTCGTGGTAGAGGGGTGAGGAAACCGTTCTGGAACCAGCTTAGAAGAGCTGTGTGGATGTTGTCTGGGTGAACAATAAAGCTTTCTTGGACACCTGGTTCTCACTGATGGGGATACTGGTGGAAGGCTTGTCTTGTCTGGGTGGGAGGACCTTAGGAATTTTCATCTGGACAGATGAAAACTGGTCTCCCAGGTCACAGGCTAGTCCCCCTGGTGAGGAGAAGGCCACAGCCACTCTGCCAGGGTCACAGGTTCAAACAGAGTAAAAGCATCACCCACTTCTTGGGCAGGTTGTTGAGCCCCCTGGCCTCAGGCTTCTCACGTCTCCACCTAAAATGTCCCTGCCTCGTGGTAGGAAGGCTCATCTCACCAAGGCCCATGCACAGGAAGCTCAAGATAGTTCTAGAAAATGCAGAGAGGTGCCGCCATGCCAAGTGAAAGAGGGAGCCACTAAGTCTGTGCCCTAAACACGGAGGCCAGGCATGCTGGCATGTGCCTGTGGTCCAGCTCTCAGGAGGCTGAGCCAGGAGGATCCTGAGTTCCAGAACTGCTTGGTCTCTGAGGGTGGGGGGTGGGGGGGCAGGGGAGCTCATGCACAAGAAAGCGTGCCAAGTGTGGTGACATGACACAGTACTGATTTTTCTATCTAGTTCAGGGAGCCTACACCGCAAATGTGCAAAATGCCCCAAGTCCTCCACTTTAACCCACTTATTTCACCTGGCAAGAATTTTACCAGGTTTTTTGTTTGTTGGTTGGTTTTGGTTTTCTTTGTTTGTTTGGGTTTAGTTTTTCCAGATAGGGTTTCTCTGTGTCACAGTCCTGGCTGTCCTGGAATTCACTCTGTAGACCAGGCAGACCTCGAACTCACAGAGGTCCGCCTGCCCCTGCCTCCCGAGTGCTGGGATTAAAGGTGTGTGACACCATTGCCTGGATTGAATTTCACCAGTTCTTGTTTTGTTTTGTTTTGTTTTGTTTTGTTTTGTTTTGTTTTGTTTTGAGACAAGGTTTCTCTGTGTAGTTTTGGTGCCTGTCCTGGATCTTGCTCTGTAGGCCAGGCTGGCCTCGAACTCACAGAGATCCTCCTGCCTCTGCCTCCCAAGTGCTGGGATTAAGGCGTGTGCTCTCGCCGCCCGGCCAAATTTCATCAGTTTTAAGGAAGAAAATTCTCATTAGTAGATGTGAGGTGGCCGGTTGGTGGACAGTTCTCAAGCACCATCGGGAGCTTCAGGTGGCAGCGCCGAGGAACAGCACAGAGTGACCTGTTCTGCCTGCTCTGTGGAAAGGATGGCTTCCTGCCTTGCCCTACCTTGGCACACTCCCTGCGTTGGCACCCAGTGGGGGGCAGGGAGTCAGGTGACACTGCTCAGGCCTCCAGCTGCGTGTTGAGAAACAGCTGATAATGTGCTGGAAGGAGTCTTGGAGTCTCTTTCCCATGAGCGGTGAGCAAGAAGAGTTGCGGCTCTCAGTGTTGGTGACTCGGCGGTCCTCGGTCCTCGGCGTAACCCTGCCTGGATGCTCCTCTGCCTGCCCCCGCTGTTTTGCTGGCCCTGGTGTGTCTGATCTTTCCTCCCCCAGGACCTTCCACTTGTCCAGTTCCTCCATCTCCACTCATGCTAACAGGATTCCAAAGCCTACTGGAGCCTCCCTGACCTCCAGAACATCACCGATAAATGCAATGATGCCCATAGTTGCCCTCTGGCTGGCCTGCGGTCAGCTTCTGTCCCTTGTCCTTAACGATCACCACCACTATAGGCCATGTAGTCAAGGTGCCAGCTGCTCTCAGCCAGCCCCACCCCCTTTGAGCCTTGCTGTCCCTGGAAGTGACCCCCAGTTGCGATCCTGGGGGCTGCAGGATGAGCATCGACAGGGTGCTCTGGAGGGAACTGTGGTGGACAAGACACAATTCCGCCCTTAGTCCTGCTTCATTGCTGGAGCTCCCTGTGAGTCCAAAGAGGTCGTATGTTCCTTCTATGTTTTCTTTTCTGTCTTTCCTTCAGACTTTTACTGTTATTATTTTGAGACAAGTTCTTACATGTAGCTCTGGCTGGCCTAGAACTCAGTAGAAAGCTAAGAATGGCCTTAAACTAAGAATGATCCCCCTGCGTCTGCCTCCTGAGTACCAGGATTACAGGCTGCACCATCAGAGGAGGCATGCTTGGTTGCACATGTGTGAGAGCTCTCCTGACTCCCCTGCCCCCCCACCCGCACCCCCCACCCTCGGAGACCAAGCAGTTCTGGAACTCAGGATCCTCCTGGCTCAGCCTCCTGAGAGCTGGACCACAGGCACATGCCAGCATGCCTGGCCTCCGTGTTTAGGGCACAGACTTAGTGGCTCCCTCTTTCACTTGGCATGGCGGCACCTCTCTGCATTTTCTAGAACTATCTTGAGCTTCCTGTGCATGGGCCTTGGTGAGATGAGCCTTCCTACCACAAGGCAGGGACATTTTAGGTGGAGACGTGAGAAGCCTGAGGCCAGGGGGCTCAACAACCTGCCCAAGAAGTGGGCGATGCTTTTACTCTGTTTGAACCTGTGACCCTGGCAGAGTGGCTGTGGCCTTCTCCTCACCAGGGGGACTAGCCTGTGACCTGGGAGACCAGTTTTCATCTGTCCAGATGAAAATTCCTAAGGTCCTCCCACCCAGACAAGACAAGCCTTCCACCATGATCAGAACCTGTGCGCCTGGCACATTTTTACTCATTCACTCGGGCGGTATTTATGAAATGTCCTAGGGGTGGAGCTGAACAGAGAACAAGAAAGACAAGAATTGTCACATGCCATGGGGGAGGCAAAAAAAAATCAGACTGCAGAATAGACAGGGCAGACAAGGCCAGCAGAGGAATTGAAACAGGCCAAGGGGAAGGGAGGGCCCAGGAGTCTGCAGTTGAAATTAGAAAGGCCTGGAAGGGCCTTTTTGTGGGAAGCTGGGCCTTCGGTGGCATCTGAAGGAGCCGAGGGGAAGTTCTTAACATCAGGCACAGCAGGTGCAAAAGGTGGTATGGGAGTGAGCCTGGAGCCGCAGGCATGGAAGGATGCCTGCGTGCCTAGAGAAGCTGGATGGTCTGTGCCATCAGCAGGTACCTCATAAGTACTGTAGCCTGGGCACTGTAGACTGGAGTGCCTGCACACCAAAGGGAGTGCTCAGGTCCCACTTAGGCTCCCACTGGGTGTCCTGCCTGCTGTGTTGAATGCTGGCAGTGGGGTCTGGGAGCCACCATGCAGCAGAGGAAGGACTGTGGATGTAGATCTAGGAATACCACACAGGTAAAGTGATCAGACTCTAGAAAGGGATGCCCCAAGGCTTTTGCCACAGCCTAAGTCACTTAGGAAGAGTTGACCTTTGAGGGGCCTGCTGGAGCCACGTGTAATTCCTATAATTGATTATGGGGCCAGGAAGGCCCCCAATCATCTTAACCTTCCTAGGTTCTTTCCAAGAGTAGAGACCGATGGACTGGGCTGCACGCAGACGAAGGAAGATTCTCCTGGCCTCCACCACACCCTCGCTCACTGCTTTAGGTGTCGGGACCACATGCCTGGCATTTCTCAACAGGCGATGGTGACTCTCACATCAGCCAATCAGACACAGGAGGAGGGAATGTACTGGCCCTTCACCTGTGTGTAAGCCTCTATATAAGGCCCTGCTTCTGCGGGCTGAACCCAGATGACTGTGCCCGTCAAACCTGCTCTCGGTTGCTGTTCAGCCCAGCCTAAGACTGAGCCTCCGACCATCACTGCCACGGGAAAGGACGGCTAATGCGAGTCTGTCCCACCAGATCCAGTCAGCATGCCAGAGGGACGGTGGATGGATCAGGACAATGGACAGGTCAGGACAGGCCCCCAGCTGTTCTGAGCAAGAGGGGCCATCATCTCCTTCATCAGGAGTGGGGGTGGCGCCTGGTTTGTGGGGAAATGAAGGGAATAGCTTGTCTCACCATGCTTGGTTAAAGTGCTGGAGCATTCTTCAGCTGCCGAGTCCCATCATAGAGCCATAGGGGCCAGACAGTTGGAAGGAATGCTGGAATTTCTAGTCACATCTCCTGGTTACTGGAGTTGAAAAAAGGGGAAAGCAGGTGTCTGGAAGCAGGGGTACAGTGAGCTAAGCATGTTATCAGTGTGACGGATTCCCACCCATATTCCCGGGGCTGAGAGATTGGATTTGAGCAGAAGGATACAAAGGGCCAACTTCTCTTCTATGCTTGGTGACCCTCTCCTTGGCCACTGCATTAGTCAGCCACCTGTTCTAACCTCCTATCCAGACTGGTGTGTGTGTGTGTGTGTGTGTGTGTGTGTGTGTGTATGGGTGTGTGTGTGTGTGTGTGTGTGTGTGTGTATGTGTTTGTGTATGCGCTCATGTGTAAGAGTGAGTATGTGTGTGTGCACACATGCGCTTATGTGTGTATGTGTTTGTGAGAAAGTGTTATGTGCATGTGAGAGAGTGGTGTGTGTGTATGTGTGTGTGTGTGTGTGCACACTTGTGCTTGTGTATGTGAGAGAGAAATTGTGCGTGTGTATGGTGTGGTATGTGGTGTGGTGTGTTCTTGTGCATGAGAGAAGAGTGTGTGTGTGTGTGAGAGAGAGAGAGAGAGAATGTTTGTATGTGGTGGGTGATGTGGTGGATGTGTCTACAAGAGAAGAGGGAGAGAGAGAGAGGAGAGGAGGAGAGGGAGAGAGAGAGAGAGAGAGAGTATTTCAAGTATTTTCTCCTACCAGAAAGAACAGAGGGCTGGGGCATGAGGTCCAAAAGGCTGACAAGGAGGTTCTCCTAGGAGGAGGAAGACACATGCAGGAAGGCTGCTTGAGTGTTGGGCAGGGTGAGAAGATCCTGAGAGGGTGCCAGACCTGGGGCAGGTTTCTTTCTCAGTAGAACTCACCGCTATCTAACCTGGAGCTGAATTACAAACACAGCCCACTTTCTGTCTGTTTTCTGAGATCAGGACTTGCTCTACTGCCCAGGCTGGCCTCCAACGCTCAGGCTCAAGGGGCTTCCCAAGCATCTGGGACCACACCCAGCTCACCTGCTTTCTCTCTCTCTCTCTCTCTCTCTCTCTCTCTCTCTCTCTCTCTCTCTCTCTCTCTCTCTCTCAGCCAACAGCCCCTCACACATGCTCAGTAAGTGCTCTCCAGTCCCAAACAATGCTTTCCTAATTTGGGTTTTTGTTGTGTTTTGTTTTCATTTTTGTTTTGTGACAGGGTTTCATGTAACCCAGATTGGTACAAACTTGCTGTGTAGCCCAGGCTGGCCTAGAATTCCTACTCCTGCAGCTTCCACCTCTGGCAAACTGTCTTGTTCTCCAACTGTATGAATAAGCCAATCAATAGCAGGCCACCCAGCGTGGCCTTGAGGGTCTGCTTGGCTGAATCCACTTACACCTTCATCCTGGACTGACTTTGGGGCTCCAGGGGCCTGGGACAGAACTAGAGTTTGGAGTGACTTTCCAGTTCACCTTGACGGTGGCTTGCTACAAATCGATTAACATACCATGAGTCTTTGCTTTGAGAGTCATTTGGTGCCAATCTAATTGCAGGGTTGTTGATCCTGCCAGGGAAAGGTCACAATTCAGGGGTGCCTACGATGTCTACCTCTGCAACTCAGGCGGGGTCAAGCTCTGTGTTTATTTAGGTGGATGTCTCTGAATCGGGGAAACACACGGCACACCTCTGTACTGTGTGGGAAGGGAGGAATCCTGTCCCGACAGTGACATCTTCCTGACTGAGGCAGTTCTGGGCAACTATCTTCTCTCTTGTGACTTTTCCAGAACTTTCTCCACCTTAGTCAACATCCATTGTCCTCTGGTACGTTTCCATCCTCCTCAACACTAGCACATTAGGAGGATGTGCTAACTTCTCTCAACCGAGACAAAAATCTGAAAAGGAAATGTCTCTCTGGGTGGTGACCTTGCACCAGGTGCAGAGAGTTGAGAGGTGTGCTCTACAGAGACGATCCACTGTGCTCCTCTTGGGGTGGATCGAGAGGTCTGCTCTACAGAGACGATCCACTGTGCTCCTCTTGGGGTGGATCGAGAGGTCTGCTCTACAGAGACAGTCCACTGTGCTCCTCTTGGGGTGGGAATAGAGCAGGAGAGTGGCAACCCAACTCTGCCCTGGGACCTACTCCTCCTGGCACTGAGGTGCTCTGGGCTGGTTTCAGGGCTGCTGGCCACTCCCCAAACTTTCTCCCATGTTGATTCTCTTTTTCTGGTTTTTGTGGCTGCTTTGTTTTCCTTTTAAAATAATTTTTTCATTTATCTATTTACTTATTTATTGGGGGAGAGGGACACTAGTGTGGAGGTCAGAGGACAACCGGAGTTTGTTCTCTCACTTCACCTTGTGGGTTCCAGGGTTTGGACTCAGGTCGTCAGGCTTAATGGCTATCTAACTTGGCCCCCGTCCCTTTAAATGATTTAAAAACTGTTCAGGGTTTGTTTTGTGAAGCCCCCGGTGGGGGGCTCCCAGGACTCTGTCCCACTTCGTGCTGTCGTCATTGGCCCTTGGTTCATATGTTATATCTGTCACTGACGTGTGAGGTAGCTGTGCGCACTCATGCTCCAGGCGTCTGAGAATGGGCAAGGGGAACCCCAGACACAGTGCAGGTAGTTCTGGGAGGTCACATCAGGTGAAGGGAATCTGAGAGGTTGGTGCCCGGTGGCCTGAGGGCCGACACAGAGGTCAGGGACTGGCACAAGAGGAACCAGGCCTGGGTGGGGCTCTGAACAGCCAAGTGACGGACTGATGAAGACTCTGCCTAGGAAAAGAAGGAAGGGTGTGGAGGAAGAGAGAGGAAGGGAAGGACGGAGGACAGGGGGGCAGGAAGAGAATGAGGGGAACAGCAGTGGGGTGGGTGCCCCATACACTGAAGACGGTACCCCATCTTCAGATCGGTAGGACAGGTCAGATCACGGGAAGGGACTCCTCAAGCCCCACCCTTTTCCTGGACCACGTCAGGACCGTGAGTGGGATCAGCATAGGATCAGTAGCTCTGAGATCTTTCTAAACATACATACACATACATACATACATACATACATACATACATACATATCTCTCTATCTCTATCTATCTGTCTGTCTGTCTGTCTACCTATCTATATCTATGTGTCTATCCTTCCTTCCTTCCCTTCTTCCTTCCTCCCTTCCTTCCTTTTCTCCTCCTCCTTCACCTCCTCTTCTTCCTCCTCCTCCTTTTTAGTTTTTCAAGACAGGGTGTCTCTATTTCGCTCTGGCTGTCCTGGAACTCTCTTTGTAGATCATTCTGGCCTCAAACTCACAGAGATCCACCTGCCACAGATCCTTCCTTTTTTCTTTTTAATTAGCAGCTTTACTGACCATATTTCACAAGCCTCATAATTCACCCATTCTGATGTGGCTTTAGTGTCTTCACAAACACATGCACACATCTCACAGTCAATTTCCATATCCAAGGCACATCAGATGGAGTATGGCATCCTGGAGACACCCCCAGCTGACCGGTTGGGGCTGGCTTCAGGTGTATGTGGTTCCTTGCCCCGTGCTGGGCTTGTTGCTCAGCTGTCGCTGTCTACAAGTTCTGATTGTCTCGATCAGAAGCAAGTACGACCACACATGGTTTATACTGGGAATTAGTGCACAGTAGGCCAGCGCTCTACCAACTGAGCTGCATCCCTGGCTTGAGTTTATTTATGTATTTATTATTTTAATATAATGTATTTTCACTTTTTTTTGACAAGGTCTCACTATGTCATTCGTGGCTGGCCTGGAACTTGCTGTGTAGGCCAGCCTGGTCTTGAAATCACAGAGATCTACCTGCCTCTGCCTCCTAAGTGCTGGGATTAAAGTTGCCACCAAGCCTGGCTTTATTTTCACTCTCCACCAGGCTCTGCAGTTTACAGCTGACCCTGTTCTGATGTGGAGGTAAACACTATGCAGATGTTAGGTCCATAAGAGCCCTTGGGATGTGTGCATGACTGACTTGCTGACAAAGGGCGGGGTGCCCCAGGGCCTGCACCTCCAAACCTCCTAGCCTCTCGTGCCTCTATGGTGCAGACAGTGGCTCCAGCTACGGGTGCTCCTGTCCTCCAAGCTCCACGTGTGTCTAGGGCCACTCCAAGAAGGTCTGCCCCATGCCATTCTAAATCTCTGTATTGCTAGAACTCTTCCTGGCAGTTTGGCTTGGCATCCCAAGTCCCGTCCCTCACCCCCACCCCGTCCTGACACACACATCTTGAAAGGACACCGGTCACTCTGGTGAGCTCACCGACTCCATCTGTGAAAATCTACTCCCAACAAGCTCACATTCACAGGTCCTTTGGGATGTGACTTAGAACACCTTAGGGCCAGCTGTCCACAGGAAACCAGGAGTGAGCTGGTGGCGCTCATGCCTGCTCTCTGCTCATCTCCATGGGAACCTCTTCCTTGTGATGACTCTGGCCTGCCCACCTGCTCTCCAGAGTTCTCTCTGCATCAGGAAGTTCTGGGGAAGAGGATTCATGGAGGCTGGTCGCTGACTGGCCTGTGGACACTGGGCAGCAAAGACACCTGCTAACTCCCTCTAGTGTTCTGGGTTCTAAGTCAGGCTCCATCCAGAATCTGCATCCTCTAAGGAACTGAGGAAGTCATAGGTCAGAGGTGTTCGAAGTCATTTCTGAAACCAACTCAATCTTTTATTGTTTCTCTTCCCACTTGCCTTTAGTCTTTGGTGCTCAGACTGTGAGTTTTGGAGCAGGTCACATGGTTTGAAGTAACTTCACGGGCCTTCCTGCCTGGCCCTACTCCACACAGCCTGTGGAAAAAGAGCCATTGGCAGCTCACCAGGAGACGCCAGATTCCAGCCAACTGCACGAAGGCCCTGCAGAAGCAACTCTGGGCACCTCTGGTGAGTAACTTGCTGGAGCCTAGAGTCCTGGCTTTTTAGCTGTTCCTCTTGTTGCTGTGAAGAAACAGGTTGTTTGGGCCCACGGTTTGGGGGAACATTGTATCACGGTGTGGAAGTCGAGGCAGCAGGAGCATGCGCTGCTCACACTGCATCAGAGACAGGGAGCAGAGATGCATGCTGCTGTCCAGCTGGCTTCCTCCTCTTCATTCATGTGTGATCTCAGCCCATTGGCATGGTGCCACCCACTCAGGGCCAGTCTTCACCCCTCAGACCTCCCTGGAAACACTCTTACAGATACGTACAGGGACTTTTTTTCAGATGGTTCTAAATATAGGCAAGCCGATGATCAGCTGTTCCAGGTGGACTGGGTGCTGCTCATGGGGACAGGGTACTTACTCCCTCCAGCCATCACTTTCTGTTTGTTATAAACACAGAAGTTGGCTTGCTATGGTTTTTGGGCATCTTCATGGGATACTCAACGCCAACTGGCCCAGCTCATTAAGACAAATGAAAATAATCAAACCACAGGAATTTGTGGTCCGGAGTCTGTTCCCACCTATGCTCAGAGATGCACAAGGATGTTGGCAGGGCTGTGTGTGTGATGTGGAAACCTAGAGTGGCCCAATATCCGCCCACAGAGCATCACTGGTTTAAGTGGATGGTGCTGTGTGACTTGATCTTCCACAGAGGCAGAAGCCAGCAATGGTAGACATGGCAGCAGTCATTGTAAAATGACTAAAGACCGGGGAGCTATGGAGCGGGAGCCCTTTCCAGCCCCTGGTTGGTCTGGGCGCCAGTGGTTTTTGTTTGTTTATTAAATGAGATCCAGCTGTAACTCACCTTGCCCTTTATGCAGCCATCTTGATCCACCCCCTGACTCCGACAGGCAATCCAGTCCTTTCCTGGTGCTCTCCCCGCTCCGTCCCCCGCCTGACCATTTCTGCCCTTAGAACAGCAGCGGCATTGCCGGCTGCCAAACACAGCATCTACGCTCTAAGGTTTACTCCAGGACAGCTTCTCTGCTTTACTGTATTTTCTCCCCACTTTGTGTGTGTGTGTGTGTGTGTGTGTGTGTGTGTGTGTGTGTGTGTGTGTGCTACTGAGAATGGAACCTAGTACCCAGCACCTCAGCAATGCTGGGTAAATACTGCAGCACTGAGCTGTGCTCCCAGCCCCTGACCTGATTTTTACCACCATCTTCTTGGGTTAATGAAATCCCTGGACCATGAACAGCAAATGGCAAATGTGGTTTACTGACACCAGGTGAAACCTGCTGCCTGCCTGAGGTGGGGGATGGGGAGTAGGGACAGGGGTGGGATGTGAGCCTAGTGTCGATACAGGGTGTTCCTGTGACTCTCTGACTCTCTGAGCTGGGTGTTGTTTCTGTACCAGTGGTGTGGGGCCCGGAGGGTTGGAGCAGAAAACTCCCAGGCCTCCCAAGCACAGTCTTTGAATGCACCCCATTCTCTCAGAATCCATGATTGCACCCCTATCCCACCCTCTCAGAGTCCATGATTGCATCCCACCCTCTCAGAGTCCATGATTGCATCCCACCCTCTCAGAGTCCATGATTGCACCCCACCCTCTCAGAGTCCATGATTGCACCACTATTCTGCCCTCTCAGAGTCCATGATTGCACCCCATCCCACCCTCTTAGAGTCCGTGATTGCACCCCATCCCACCCTCTCAGAGTTCGTGATTGCACCCCATCCCACCCTCTCAGAGTCCGTGATTGCACCCCTATTCTGCCCTCTCAGAGTCCAGGAATGGCAGAACTGTGCCGCATGGATTCCACGCTGACGGCTCTGGATGAGGAGATGCTCTGGGACATGCTGGAGAGCCACCGCTGTAAGATCGTACAGAGCATCTGCCCCAGCCGCCTCACCCCCTACCTGCGCCAGGCCAAGGTGCTGGGCCAGCTGGATGAGGAGGAGGTCCTCCACAGCCCCCGATTCACCAACAGTGCCATGAGAGTTGGTGAGTCTAGAGCCGCTGGCCTCTCCCTGAGTTGCCTGGGTTACAGCCGGCTCAGCTCTTCCTGTCCAGCAGTTCAACAAGGCTGATGCTGTAGCAATGGTGTGGGAGGAGCAGACTTCAACACTAAGAGTGGCTCCTGCCTGTCATCCCAACATTCCAAGTGACTGAGGCAGGGGGATTGCTACAAGTTCAAGGCCAGTCTGGACTATAGTGTGAGACTCTCTCAAAAAGGAGAGATCTGTTGGTAGAAACTTTGCCACCATACACCAAGAACTGAATAGATCCCAGTACCACATAAACCAAGCACTGTGGTATGTACCTGGTGGAAGCAGAAAGATCAGAAGTTTAAGGCCATCTCCACTCTGTATTGACAAGTCTGGGCAGCCTAGATTACATGAGGCCCCACCTCAAAACAACCTCCACAACAAAAGCATCAAGGGGACCAAGGTTCCCAATTTTTGGGACACTGATTTAGTCCCCTAACAAAGTCCCAGCAAATAGCTATAAACAATGCTGTGTTAAAAGACTATGGTGGGATTGGGGTGTAGCTCAGTGATAGAGTACATATTTCCCATGTACAAGGCCCTGACTTCCATCCCTACCACAAGGGGAAGAAGCCGCACAAGGACGCATGCTCTTAGTTCTGCTGCCCAGAAGTCTTGAATGTTGTATGGACAGGGCCATGGTCCCACTGCAGGCTCTGTGGAGACTCTTCTTGCCTTTCAGCTCTAGGTGGTCCAGGAAACTTTTGGCATGTGGCGCATCACTCCAACTCTGTCTCCATCTTCATAGGCCCTTTCCTGTGTTTTCCGTTTCTTCTTGTAAGCATAACTTATAATTGGAATATGGCCCACTTCATCTCCATTTTCTTTTATCTATTTTTTATTTTTTATTTTTTTGGTTTTTCGAGACGGGGTTTCTCTGTGAAACAGTCCCGGCTGTCCTGGAACTCACTCTGTAGCCCAGGCTGGCCTCGAACTCACAGAGATCCACCTGGCTCTGCCTCCCAAGTGCTGGGATTAAAGGCGTGTGCCACCACCACCCGTTTTTTGATCAAGACACTGTGTCATGTATCCTTGAACTTGCCATGTAGCCGAGGATGACTTTGAATTTTCAATTCGTCTCTCTCTACTCGGATGATAGGTGTGTGCCAGCACTCACGCTGTGCAGACATGCTACCAGCTGAGCTGCATCCTCAGCCCCAGCATAAACTTTCCTTGCTATCTTTCACTTCATTATATCCACAAAGACCCTTTGTCCGAAGGAAACACCCCACACAGGCACCATTTATTTAGTTCTCCATTGCTGTGAAAAACATCAGGACCAAAAGCAATTTGGGGAGGAAAGGGTTTGTTTGACTAGCACTTCGCAACCACGACCTATCATTGAGGAAGCCAGGGCAGGAACTAAAGCAGAGGCCATGGAGGAATGGTACTCATTGGCTTCCTCCTCATGCTTTGCTCAACCTCTTTCTTATACACCCCAGGACCACCTGCCCAGAGGTGGCACCGTCCACAGTGCTCTAGGTCCTTCTATATCCATCACTAATCAAGAAAATGTCCCACGGGCTCGCATACAGGCCAGTCTGATGGGGACAACTCCAAGGAGAGTCCCTCTTCCACTCTGACTCTAGTTTATTGAGTTGATAAAAACTAACCCACACAGGTAGTTTTGGGGGTGGCATATCTTTTGGGGGCACTGGTCATCCCACTGTAGTTGTCTTTAGAAATTGTTCTTCTACTATTTCCTCACCTGTAAGTGACTGTACCACTGAAGGGTGTTGGGTGAAGTCCTACTGTTGATGAAATGCTCTCTGCAAAAGCAGGCCACAGAAGCCAGGCGGCGGGCGGAAATCATCGATGTCATAATGTAGGTGCCTGGATCTCAAGTATAGGAGAGATTGAACTGAGCACTTACTCCAGCTGAGAAAAGCGGGATTTGAGTCCTGCATTTGAGATGCCCTAAAGCTCTCTGGGATTACTCCCTGGAACTCCAAAAGACAAAAGACTGCTGTTTTCTACACACACACACACACACACACACACACACACAGAGAGAGAGAGAGAGAGAGAGAGAGAGAGAGAGAGAGAGAGAGCGAGCCCTCAGCATGGTAAGACATGCCCCTTTATACCCAGCTCATAGCAGAACATTTTCTTGCCCCTAGTAGGGGTCCAACTAATATAGCTCTTGCTTCTTCAAGCTGATGATATATGAGTAAAGGTGGTGGACAGAGCCTGTGAAAACAGTGAAGGCCTGTGCACCTCTCCATCAGGGATCCCAGAGAACTCCAACACCCACATGTACAAAGCTGTCTACACCCTTTGGTGGCTCAGGCTGGCTGGCTCTCTCTTTCAAGGGCACCTGTTGGATCTGCTGAAGGCCCGAGGGAAGAATGGGGCTGTCGCCTTTCTGGAAAGCCTGAAGTTCCATAACCCTGATGTCTACACCCTGGTCACTGGGCTGCAGCCTGACATCGACTTCAGCACCTTCAGCGGTGAGAGCTTCATCAGAGGGCTGTAGGCACTGCGCTTCCCTCCAGGCTGGGGTCTCTGGCCCTGGGCCCGGCACTCTCGAGGGTGGGGAAGAAGAAGCCCCTGGTTTTTGCATGCTTCGAGGCCTATCTTTAGTCACCAGCCCTGTGAGGAGACTCTGGGGGGGCAGCCATGCATCCCAGGAGTGGAAGGCTGACCTTTATGCTGCTTAAGGGGAAGCCTAGGGTCTCTCTTCCGACTTTTGCAGGCGAACACAGTCATGCAATAAAGCCTTAGCCTGTGTGGTGGGAAACGTGGTCATGTTCAGGAGCTGACAGACTCTTTCCTCTTGAAATTTCTTGGTGTTAAATTGGTTTGGGTGTTAAAAGAGCAGGCCCAGGAAACTCAAAACAGCATCTAATAAACCATCTGCTCTGGTTTGGTGTGACAGACGCATTTGTGAGTTTATAAGGCAGATTTATGTCACTGCTGTGTTTTCCTTGGAGTCCCATGGAAATTGCTAACTTCGAGTGCAATCAGTTCGGAACGGGGGCCGGAGGAGAATGGCAGGGTCTTGTGGGGAACACCTACAAGGGCAGTCCAAATCATGACAACAAATATGGAGTCCAAAAAAGCAGGAGGCTTTCAGAGAGACCAACAGAGTAGGCCTGTAGGCTCGCAAGGGTCTGGCCAAGGGGTACAAGACCCAGGGAGCTGAGTAAGGAAGGGCAAGGTGACAGAGAGCGGGACTGCCCATCTACAGGTCTCATGGAGACATCCAAGCTGACCGAGTGCCTGGCTGGGGCCATCAGCAGCCTGCAGGAGGAGCTGGCCCAGGAGAAGGCGCAGAGGGAGATGCTGCTTCGGAGATGCCAGCAGCTGAAGGAGCGCCTGGGCTTGGCCGAGGCCCGTGCAGAGGGCCTGCGCCAGCTGGAGGTTGACCATAGCCGCATGAAGCGTGAGGTCAGTGCCCACTTCCACGAGGTCCTGAAGCTGAAGGATGAGATGCTGAACCTGTCTCTGCACTACAGCAACGCACTTCGGGAGAAGGAGCTGGCTGCCACACGCTGCCACAGCCTGCAGGAGGAGGTACCCTACACTTGAGGATTCAAGCCAGGTGTTGGGGGGTATTCTCTTGAGCCCAGCCTGGGAACCAGCCTCCACCCACCATGGCCTGCAGACCTCCTGGCTTTGCCTTATGGGGTGCTTCCTTTCAGGGAGGCCAGGCCAACACAGGGGGAGGTCTTGGAAATCCAACTTTTTCTTGAGCCTCTGACCAAAAGAAGGAGGAGGCCAGCTTGATCTAGCTGGGTAGTTTGGGGGTTCAGGACCCTGGACACACACAGACTCCTGGACCCTGCATGTTACCCCAGGAAACTTTGCCTGTGACGGGTCCAGTTCCCCTGGCTCTCAGCATCCCTAGCCCTCACTGGCTTCACTTCGTGGTGGTGGTGGTGGTGGTGGTGTTCTGTGAGTTCACATTCTCTCCATCAGAGGAACACAAGAGAGCAGTGAAAGCAGGGTGCTAACAAGCTGGCACGGCCCCCTTGGTCTGCTCAAGCTGCTAGTTTAAACACTGTATCTCATCTGTAGTAAAGTAAAGCTAAATCGCCTTTCCCCGCTGGCTGCATTAGTTACTTTTCTGTAGCTGTGATAAAACACTGTGGCCAAGCAGGGCAGGAGTGGCGCAGGCCTTTAATCCCAGCACTCGGGAGGCAGAGTCAGGTGGATCTCTGTGAGTTCGAGGCCAGCCTGGGCTATAGAGCGAGTTCCAGGACAGGAACCAAAACTACACAGAGAAACACTGTCTCGAAAAAACAAAACACAAACACACACACACACACACACACACACACACACACACACACACACACACACACACACCCCACTGTGGCCAAAGCAACTTATAGAAGGGAGGTTTTGCCTGGGCTTATGGTTCCAGAAGGCTAGGAGTCTGTCATGGCAGGAGGGATGGCAACAGCAGGCGTGGTGACCAGAGCAGGAAGCTGAGAGAGTGTAGCTTCAACTGCAGACATGAAGCAAAGAGGAAACCAAGAGGAGGGCTGTGGCTCTGCATTCTCCAAGCCCGCCCCTAGTGACATACTTCCTGTGACCTCCAACTGAGGACCAAGTGTTCAGATACATTTATCATTCAAACCATCACAGAGCTTAAGAGTGTGCACTGCTTTTCCAGGGGACCCAAGTTCAGGTCCTGGAACCTACATTGGAAAGCATATAACTCCAGCTCCAGGGGGATCTAGCGTCTCTGGCCTCTGAAGGCAACTGTGCTCACATGCACATGCCCACACATGGACACACACTCATATATGTGCTTTAAAATCAAGTAAATACTTTTTAAATGCCCCTTTAAATGAGGGCCTAGGGATGCTCAGGAGGTAAAGCTGTGAATGGTGCTCTCGAAGCTTGGAGCGGAGACCCTCCACATGCCATCAGCAGGGCGGGTGGGCAAGCTGCATGTGGCCAATGCATAATGGAGAAACCTTCCCCATGCTCTCCTCCCACTTCCTCCCACACAGCTCTACCTGGTGAAGCAGGAACTACAGAGGGCAAGCCTTGTGTCTTCATGTGAACGGGAATCTCGAGAGAGGTCCCTGAGGCTGGCCAGTGACCTGGAGTGTGAGGGAGAGGAACTGAACCGTCTTAAGGAGGAGAACGAAAAACTCCGCTCGATGACCTTCAGCCTGGTAGGGTTTCTCTGGTCCCTAGGAGGCCAATGCCTCCTGCTGATCTGGAAAGGCCATGTCCTTAGTGTCGGTGGGTGGCTGTGGACTGTGGGACTTCTCACAGGTAGTTTCACTAAAGTGAGACTCAGTAGCTCATGCCAACCCCTTCTTTATATCTTAGGCAGGCCTTGAACCCACGATCCTCTTGTCTCAGTGTCCTGCCGTGATAAGTCAGGTTATACAACCCCCTTCTCCATCCTTCCTTCCTCCCTGTTTCCCGACCACACAGATGGTGACAGCATTAGAAACCTTGTCCCTGGGGTTGGCAATTTAGCTCAGTGGTAGAGTGCTTGCCTAGCAAGCGCAAGGCCCTGGGTTCGGTCCTCAGCTCTGGGAGAAAAAAAGTTGTCCCTAAATTAGCTCACCCCCTGGGCTAATTTTCTGTGGCCACATTGTTCTGCAATAGGAAAGGCCACTTGTAAATGGTACGGTGGTGCAGGCCTGAAGTCCCAGCACTTAGGAGCCTGAGGCAGGTGATGCCTTAGCTAAAACAGAATAAAATAATAACAGCCTGGATGAACTATAAGGATCTGGAAAAATAAATCTGTTCTGCCCATAAGACTTCCCGTATCCTGCCCACCATGCCTTGGAGAGAGTAGATCCTCTGGAGCCTAAGAACTGGGGACATTGGTGCCCTGAACTCTGCAAATGCTTTACCTTTCTCCTTTTAATTAAAAAATATTACTGCTGGGCAATGGAGGCACACACCTTTAGTCCCAGTACTCAGGCAGAGTTCCAGGACAGCCAGGACTACACACACACACACACACACACACACCCTCCAAAAAAAAAAACCTGTCTCAAAAATAAAATAAAATAAAATAAAATAATAAAATAAAAAAAGTTACTGGGAGGGGTTATTGGAAAGATGGCTAGCAATTAAGAGCATTTGCTGTTCTTGCAGATGACCTAGGTTATTAAGTGGTGCTGTTTACCATGCAAGAAAAGCCATGAGGCACAACAAAACCCACTCACTATAAGAGCTTATTAGGGGAAGGGGAACAGAAGGGATGTGCTTAGGTCTATGGAAACGATCGTGCAGGAAAAGCGGGGGAGGGGTATGTGGGACCTGATTTTATGGATTCCCCTGGCACATGTACATATGTGTTTACATAGCTATGTCATGCATGCACATAGATTACATGATCATGCTGCTCGCAAATTACATGATCACGCAGCGCACAGATTACATAGAACTTAAGGTCCTGAGATGACTAAGCGTCTTGCCAGGGCATGTGTGGTCATGGGGGAGTGGCTAGGAATTCTGTTACTAGGTTCACTTCCCAGTACCCACATGGCAGCTTATAGCCATCTGTAACTCCAGTTCCAGATGTTCTAACGCCCCCTTATGGCCTCTGCAGGCATTGCATGCACATGGTACACATACATGCATGTAGACAAACAGTCATACACAAATTCCTTAAGTATATACCCCTTGGGGATGTCACAGAGCTCACTGCAGCTTGAGCTGGACTGTGTGTCACTCACAGGCTCCTCTGGAGAAAACAGCATGAAAAGGTCTGTCCTTTGTCTTGAAGCTCTGCTGGTGGAGCTGTTGAAGGAGAAGGCTAAATGATCGTGCAGAATTGTCCCTCTAGGTGGTCTGTCTCCTCGGCCAGTTAGAACCAAAGGCCTATCATCTCACTTATGACTGGTGTGCGTGTGTGCATGTGTGTGTGTGTGCATGTGTACATGTGTGCACGTGTGTGCATGTGTGCATGTGTGTGTGTGTGTTTCTGGGGATTGAACCAGGAGCCTTCACACTCCAAAATGTATCCACAACCCTCATTTCACTTTCTGAGTCAGTGACTAAGTGGCCTAAATTGGTCTTGAACTCACTCTGTAGCCTAGGCTAGCCTCAAACAGCAACCTACAGTAATCAGGCCACACTATCTAACATACACACAGCCTTGGGGACTCTCTTTACCCACTGGTATGGCTCTTGGGAGGTTGGCTGACCTCATTCTGCACCAGGTGGAGAAGGACATTCTGGAACAGAGCCTGGATGAGGCCCGGGAGAGCAAGCAAGAGCTAGTGGACCGCATCCACTCACTGCGGGAGCGAGCGGTGGCCGCAGAGAGGCAGCAGAAGCAGGTGACACCATAGAGCCCTCCATCTTGGGCGGGTGCGTTTGTGGGGCAGGCTGGCTTATTCAATCATCCACACAGTTTAACTAACTTTGCTTAGATAATTCGTGGGTACGCTCACCTGCTTCTCCACCGGGTCCTTACTGAGTGCTAACCATAGCCCAGACCTCATGGTCAGGCACAATAGAGGAACCCTAGGACCATGCCAAAGGCTTAGGGACCACAAGAGCCCAGGATTTAGACCAGGGAAAATGGAAAGAAAAAAGAGTGAGGCAAGGGGAAATCACTTCTGCATTTGGAGCCATTAAACAGCATGTGATTCTGCACACACCATGCACACACAATTGCTGACTATGATTGGCTCTGTGGCTCTGTAGACAGAGCTCTAACCCTGTTCCTGCAGAAAAAGTAAATTCACCTCACTTCCCCTCCAAGACCCCGTCTGCCTTTCTCCCATGTCCCCATTCACCCCTTCCCGCCTAAGGCCTCAGGTCCAATGAGCGCCCCGGTATGTCCCCAATGTACAGTACTGGGAGGAGAAAGAACAGACCCTACTCCAGTTCCGGAAGACCCAGGTGGACTGTGAGCTGTACCGAGAAAAGATGACCACACTTCAGGGCCAGGTGGCCGAGCTACAGAAGGAACGTGACCAGGTATCCTGAGCATTGGGGGTTAACCCGGAGTCGGGGAATGCAGGTGTCTTCCCTTGCTGACACCGGGGTCAGGAAGACTCCACCATCGCCACCATTGACACTGTCCCCTGCTGGTGTGTGAGTGAGGCCAAGAGCTGCTGGCTCACAGAGAGGACTCGGGGTTTCTTTCCTTGCCCATGGGAGGTCCCTTCACTCCCCGGCAATGAACCGACACAGACAGACTCTCTGTCATTCTCCCCACAAGAGATAGGCTATCCTGACACAAGACATGGGCTGCCCATCCCAGACACGGACTTTATTCAAACATGGTAGGCTTGTACAGTCAGTGTGAGCGCTGGTTAGTGCACAGGCCCGCAGCATGGGGGCGCCTTGTGCAGCCCAGATGCCTGGGTCATTGTTCAAGCCCTGACCACCCCTCACGGCTCCCCTCCTGGCTGCAGGCGTACACAGCGAGGGACGGGGCCCAGATGGAGATGTCTCAGCGCCTGGTGGAGAAGGATGCCCTGCGCAGGAGGGTGTTTGAGCTAACAGAGCAGGTCTGCGAGCTGCGCACTCAGCTGCAAAGGCTGCAGGCGGAGCCGCCCGCAGGAGTGAGTGCTCTGCCCCAAGAGGCTGGGTAGTGGGCTGCACGGGGGACAAGGACACACAGGGGGTGTTAACTGAGCTGCAGAGATGGGGACAGAGCCCACACAGCCCGCCACAGCTGCCTGCCTCTGGTCAGCGATGAAGCTGGGAAGCACTGAGCAAGCAGGTGGACCAGCTTGCTTCTGCATCTCTTCATATTAATGTCCCTGTGTTACAGAAAAGGGAGCTCAGGGGAGGTTCAGTAAATCTGGTGTGTGGTGACAGAAGAGGCTGGCAATATGTCTGCTTTACATAGATGATTTTTCCAGTCAGAAATCCAGGGACTGAGTGACACAGGCGCTGTGGTGAGGGACCCGTGTGCCTGAGAGCTGAGTGTCACAAGCCTGTTTGGTCCATGGACAGTGTGGGTCAGGTGCCCTGGGTAGGCAAGATGGCTTGAGTACCCACGGTCTGGGTGGAGACACAGTCAGAACCTCTTCCTTCTGTGTGCACACGTGTGTGTATGTGTGTGGTCTTGTGCCACACTCATGCTAGGCAAGTAATCTCCTACTAAACCATATCCAGGCCTTCCCCAACCTTTTTTTAAAAAAGGAACTGTTAACTGAACTGGAACTGAAGTTACAGATGGTTGTAAACTGCTGTGTGGGTGCTGGGAATAGAACCTGGGTCTTCTGAAGAGCAACAAGTGCTTTTAACTAACCCTGAGCTGTCTCTCCAAACTGTAACTGCTTATTCTGAGTTTGGGATGGTGTTCAGTTTTATTTTCTTCTCTTCTCTAGTCCTTCACCCTCCTTCATTTTCTTTGTAACATGTAAATATATACATATGCATGGTATATACATACATTACACAGTATGTTATTTTAAAAACTAGCAAACAATAGCACACAACATACTATCTTTAATTCTCTAGATTCTCTAGAAAGACCGAATTGTACTTTTCTCAAGCCAGGTGGATCTCACCTCCTTGGTGGGTAACTCCTGGGAGTCTAGGGACACCAGCATTTTACCCAGAAGCTGTCTGGGGTGGGAGGGTGTTCATGGGTAAGTTTCCTGATCCATCTGGTTTCTTTGGAAGCCCAAGCAGGAAGCTGGAGCCAGGGAACTCTGCCTCCGGGGGAAGCAGCGGCTTGTGCGGATGCATGCCATGTGCCCACCAGATGACAGTGACGGCAGCCTCCTCAGCTCCACCGAGGTACATCCCCCCTACCTCTGCCCTCCACCTCCACCCTCTGCTGCATTCAGCCCAACACATCATGGGGCTAAGAACCTTATTTCCACGGAGAGGAATCAGTACCACTTAGCATTTCAAATAGAAAATTACTCCCTCATGGTCTGGGGGCTGGAAACCCAAAATCAAGGTGCCATACTCTGTGGCTTTGGCAGATGGTCTTTTC
Organism: Peromyscus leucopus; assembly: GCF_004664715.2. Taxonomy (NCBI): domain Eukaryota; kingdom Metazoa; phylum Chordata; class Mammalia; order Rodentia; family Cricetidae; genus Peromyscus; species Peromyscus leucopus. Next base: position 103,812,841 of record NC_051086.1, read on the forward strand.
TGTCTTTCCAACTCTGCTTTCTCAACAATCCTTGGCTTGCAGCCACCCAGTCTCCACCGTGGACAGCTCCAGATTTCCTTGTGGAGATTCTCAACCTTCCTAGTGCTTTGACCCTTTAATACAGTTCCTCATGTTGTGACTATCAACCATAAAATTATTTTTGTTCATAATGGTAATTTTTGGAGACAGAGGTTCACCCACAGGTTGAGAACCACTGTATTAGAGGGTGTATCAAACAGCTTCCCTGAGATTATCAACTCAAAGGAGAAACGTTTCTTTGTTCAGAGGTTTCGGCCACAATGGCTCAGACCCATCACTTCAGGCCTGTGGTGAGGCAGAATCAATCTGCCAGCACAGCTGTGGTGGGGGAAGACCTCACGGCAGCTGGGGAAACAGACAGAGAGACAGAGAGAGAGTGAAGCAGAGACAGAGACACAGAGACAGAGAGACAAAGACAGAAAGAGAGAGACATGGACAGAGAGAGAGAGAGAGAGAGGGAAAGAACCCGACTAAAAATCTGCAAAGGCACACCCCCATGACCTAACTAACTTCCATAGATCTCCTCTTAAAGTGTCAACTACCCAACAGCACCACAAGGTGGCAGTCAAGCCTTCAACACACAGTCTTTGGGGAACATTTAAAAATCTAAACCACAACGGAAAGACACCAGTGGATTTGCAGCCCACTCTGACCCAGTCTGGCTTCTTCTTAGCTTGATTTCATCTGTGAAGATCCTACTTTCACATCAGGTCACATTCTTAAGTTGTGGGGGACCTGAATTCCAGGAAACACTATTCCACCCAGCTCAAATGGTCCCTGTGACGTTAGACCCTTGGTGTCTGCTTTTGGCCTTTGGCAAACAGATGAAGTGGTCTCTTCATGGTGGCCATTCAAGTTCAGGATGCTCAGGGTATGATGGAAGTACCATGCCGTGGGCTGCCATGGGCCGGAATGGGGATGAGAGGCAGGTCAGGCCACCACCTGGAGCAGGGTCAGGCTTCCTTCCTGTGTGACCCCAACAGTGCCTGCCAGGACCCCTGCATCTGCAGAGTGGCAGACCCGCATCTGCATATGCACATGCTCACTGGATTCTTGGAAAACTGGGGACAGGGAAGGAGAGTCCGTATTCCACCCAGAACCCCAGGGTCCAGTCAAAACCATACCCCTAGCTCCTCGTCTTCACTGCCCAGACACCAAGAGCAGTGTTTCCTTTGGGGTCGTGGACAAGATGGCGCTCAGTAATAACTCCTAATTTGCCTCCCTCGTGCACATCTGTCCCCCTTAAATACCTGAGTGGGGCCAGCTCTCCTGTCTAGCCCTCCCCTACAGTCTAGGATGTGGCCATCTTTGCTCCGGCTCCCTCCCTCCAGGCTCCTAGTGCAGGCTCTGTTGTTGACTGTTTCATACCCTCCCCCACTGGCCTTCTTTGTCACTCACTCCAGGAAGGCTGCCACACCCTGGTGTGGTGTACCTGCTCACTGCCTGTGTCTTCCCATCAGTCCTCCACACACACCCTGGGGATGGCACCTGTCCTCAGGAGTGTGTGGGTACTCTGGATCCACAGAGCCAGTGTAGGGGTTCTCAGTGCCTGCTCAGCACTGGCCCCCAACCTGAGGCCTCAGCTTCTCCCCGCACCAGTCAGGAACTCCCCCACCCTGGCTCTCATGGCTTTATATGCACACACAGTCTAGAATGTACACAGCAGGCACTTGACAAGCGTGACTTAATATCTTCCTCTGCTTTTCTTCTTGTGCTGTCACTCTCTGGCCACCCTCCACCAGTCCCGGCTGTGGTGGGACCTGAATCCCACATCCAGCCGTGAGCAGATGGACAGCTTCCGCTCCAGCAGCCCCATGCCTCCCAGCCAGCAGTCCCTGTACAAGCGGGTGGCAGAGGACTTCCTGGAAGACCCTGAGTCTCTAAGGTAGAGCATGGTATGGGTTTGGGATCTAGCTTGAAGGGGATCCTAAATAGACCAAGCACTATCTGGACTTTGGGCACAGCAGCTCAGAAAGGTGCTGGGTGCTCTAAGCCTCAGCTAGAGCAGGCCATCCTGCCTGGCTGTGCCCTAGCCTCAGCTGGAGCGGGCCATCCTGCCTGGCTGTGCCCTAGCCTCGGCTGGAGCGGGCCATCCTGCCTGGCTGTGCCCTAGCCTCAGCTGGAGCGGGCCATCCTGCCTGGTTGGCTCTAGCCTCCTGTGTTTTGTGACAGCTTCCCAGAAGTCCTGGAGGTGCGCCTTCAAGGGGCTGCAGGGGACGACACAGACCCAGACCTGGAGTATGAGATACTAGATGGAGCAGGTGAGCACTGCCACACACAAGGATCTCCACAGCAATTCTTTTCCTGGGCTATGGAACTGCTGTGGGGCAAGTGAGACAGCCTAGATCTCTCTCCAGGGACAGTAGAGAGATGTGAACTTGATCTCTGACCTTGGCCTCTATGTTAGTCAAGCTACCTCAGCCCAGCTGAGTTCTGTTTGCTGTTGTCTTTTTACTTTTCATGTAGAGGCTCAAACATGGCTCAGCGTATGTGCTCAGATAGCCACAGACATTCCTGTTCGCCTCCACCCTCCCCTGCCCTCCCTGTGAACAGGAGGCAGCAAGCACGGTGCTCAGTTGCTTCTGGCAGAGATGTCTAGCACAGACTGCATCCGATGGGCGCATCCCTTCTCCTGGTTGCTGTCCCCAAGCCTCTCGGCTTTCATTTCCTTATGTCTGTGTTTGAACTGCTCGCTTGTCTTGAAGTCCTGTGAACCTGTTCCATCTCACACCTGGGACACACCTGGCTCTCACAAAGGTGTTTGGCTCCTACTCAGAATTCACCCCACAGCCACCAGAGGGCGAGAGTCCCCCTCATTCAGCACAGTGGACCAAGTGATCTGAAATCCAACCCTTGCTGACTTCTGCCTCCAGGTCACACAGTGTTGCTGGATCGAACTCAAGCACAGTTTTGTTTCCTCAGTTTTGGCTTTGAAGATAATTGCATCATTTTTTGCTTGTGATCTGGTCTAAGGTCATCTATGGGTGGCACCTGTTAGGTCTCCAGTAGATCTTGAGATAAGGGTGCCCCTGGCCCAGGGGAAAATGGCTCTGGGGTAAAGTGCTTTGTGTGTATGCATGAGAGTCTGATCATCAGAATCCACGTAAAAGCCAGGCATGGCAGCATGCATCTGTAAGCCCAGAGCTGGGGAGTTGAGATAGGCAGATATCTGGGGGTTCTCTGACCAGTGGGGCTGGCTGAAATGAAGAGCTCTGGGTTCAGTGAGAGACCCTGCCGTACAAAATAAGATGGAAAGTGATAGAGGAATTCAACTGAAGCTGACTTCTGACTTACACACACACACACACACACACACACACACACACACACACACACACACACACTTACACAGAGAGAGACAGACAGACAGAGAAACAGAGAGAGAGACACACACAGAGATAGTGACAGACAGACTGAGAGACACACACAAAGAGACACACACAGAGAGAGAAAAGAGCACTCTGGATATAGAGACACACACTTGTAATCTCAGAACTTTGGAGGATTGAGAATTCAAGGGCTATATAGTGAGACCTTGTTTCAAATTAATTAAAATTTTTAAATAATTTATTTTTATTTTATGTGCATTGGTATTTTGCCTGCATGTATGTCTGTGTAAGGGGTCAGGTCTCCCAGAACTGCAGTGGTGAGCTGCCATGTGGGTTCTGGGAACTGAACCTGGGTCCTCTGGAAGAACAGTCAATGCTCTTAACTGCTGAGTCATCTCTCCAGCCCCAAATTAATTAAATTTTAACATGCTAGAGCTTGGGGAGCCTCATGTAGCATCTATTGTGAGAATTCATAGGCTTACCACAGCCAGGGAGCTGCTGGTGAGATAAGGAGCAGGCCAGGGCTGTGCCAGATTTGAGACTCCCTCCCCCCCCCCCCCCCCAGCTGAGGACCGAGCCCAGGGCCTTGTGCTTGCTAGGTAAGCACTCTACCACTGAGCTAAATCCCGAACCCCGAGACTCCCCTTTTTGAGATTTATTTTATTTTATGTGTATGGGTGTTTTGCCTGCATGTACATCTGTGCACCACACGCATGCCTGGTACCCACAGAGCCCAGAAGAGGGTGTGGCTCCACTGGAACTGGAGTTAAAGGCAGTTGTGAGCCATTGTGTGGCTGCGGGAACTGAATCCTGGTCCTCTGCAAGAACAGTGCTCATAACTGCTGAGCCATCTCTCCAACCCTTAGATTTGATCCTTAATTGAATTCAGAAATCTAGATGTGTGTGTGTGTGTGGGGTGGCTAGAGAGATGGCTCAGAGGTTAAGAGCACTGGCTGCTCTTCCAGAGGTCCTGAGTTCAATTCCCAGCAACCACATGGTGGCTCATAACCACCTAATGAGATCTGGTGCCCTCTTCTGGCATGCAGGCATATATGCAGACAGAATACTGTATATATAATAAATAAATAAATCTTTAGAAAAAATACAAATAAATAAAATAAAATAAAAAACAGACACAATGTTAAGAAGCACTACATATCCTCACCAACTGAAAAAAAAATCAGCCGAGCGGTGGTGGCGCATGCCTTTAATCCCAGCATTCAAGAGGCAGAGCCAGGCAGATCTCTGTGAGTTCTAGGCCAGCTTGAGCTACAGAGCGAGTTCCAGGACAGGCACCAAAACTACACAGAGAAATCCTGTCTCGAAAAACAAACAATCTAGATGTTAGAAGTCCCTTCATCCTAAGATGTTGGCGACTAGTTCAGGTATTGCAGAACGATGCATGAAGCTCTCACCAGCTACTCTGATGTCAGCAAAGATGAAATCAAAGAGCTAAGCCCAAAGGAGGGACCACAGAAGGGGACTGAGTCAGGCTGGGGCGGAGCAGTATTGAAGGAGAGTTGAAGCCTCAGCATGAGGAGCAGGGCAAGGAACTAGTGACCTCAGACTTCAGCTGCTAAGCATCCCGTTTCCTTCCAGATCTCTCCCAGTCAGAGGACAGCCTGCCTGAGTCTTCACAGAGCCTAAATGTCTCAGAAAGGTGAGCTGCAGGCTGGGGACACCCCACGGAGTGGAGAAATAGAGCCTAGATGTGACAGAGCAGAGTCTGATTGTACCCTATCACTATGGGGAGGTCAGAGCAGAGAATTCCAGAATCCAGGGCTTTTCTGACATCTGTGCTCAGGTTGTGTCTGTCTGCCGATATCAACGTCCCTGTGAGGCGGAGGCCAGCTCGCAAGATCCTGAGCCAGGTCACAGTGCTGGCATTCAAAGGGGACGCGCTGCTGGAGCAGATAGGTGTCATTGGTGGGAACCTCACAGGCATCTTCATTCACCACGTCACCCCAGGCTCTGCAGCCGATGAGATGGCCTTGCGTCCTGGCACCCAGATCATGATGGTGAGCAAGAGTGGGAGGCCATGCTGGTGCCAGGCTTCTGGGCCAGGGTAGGGGGAGATGGTGGGAGACAATGGTCTGCCTCTGACAGGGTCTCAGTTCTGCTCTGGGCTGATGGAAAGTGCTGCCCACATCCATAGACAGGGGTCATGGGAGGGAAACCCAGCCCCCTTCCCAAGCCTGGCAATCTAGAGCCTCCAGAGCCTGGAAACTCAGAGAAGGCCACTGGAATGTGTCAGTTCTGACCAGGGACCTTTGTGGAGTTCCTGAGGTGAAACTCAGGGAACCTTGTACCTGTCACACAAGTGGTCTAGCCCCGAGTCACACCCCAACATTGGTCAGGCTTGAGAAAGCCTTTCCAATGGAGTTGGATTTTGACTGTTTTTTTTGTTTAATATTTTTTTTTTTTTAAAGACAGGGTTTCTCTCTGTAGTTTTGGTGCCTGTCCTGGATCTCACTCTGTAGACCAGGCTGGCCTCGAACTCACAGAGATCCTCCTGGCTCTGCCTCCCAAGTGCTGGGATTAAAGGCGTGCACCACCACTGCCTGGCTACTGTGATGATCTTCATGTCACTTTGTATATGTACAGAAATATACATGATATAAAATTTACCATTTTAACTATTGAATTTCATGACAAAATGCCCAAATCTGGACAGAGCACAAATATACATATAAATGTAAAACATAAATTATTCTTATTAAGTGAATACATGGGTGGGGAGGGTGAGCTTGATGTGGCCTAACAGCACAATTCTTGAATTATATGTGTGTGTTGTGCATGCATGCATGTATGTAGGTATGGTGTGTGTGTACAATGTGTGTATGAGTGTGACTGCACAAATGCATAGAACACTTGTGGAGGTCAGAGGACAACTTTGGGGGGCTTATTCTCATCTTCCACCTTGCTGCAAGGCAGGCCCTCGCTTTTCAAAACGACGTTTATTTCTGGGTATGATGGCCTACGCCTTTAATCTCGGCACTTAGAGGGCAAAGGGAGGTGGGTCTCTGTGAATTGCAGGCCAGCCTGGTCTACAAACTGACTCTGTCTCAAACAAACAAAAACCACATTTGTTTATCTATTTATTTGTTTGTTTAATTTACTTACTTATTTATTGACTTATTTGTCTGCATGTCATAGAACATGTGGAGGTCAAAGGGCAGCTTGTTGGAATTGGTTCTCTGTGTGCCTGATGCCCATGGAGGCCAGAAGAGGGCATTGGGTGCCTCGGAACTGGAGTTACAGACAGTTATGAGCTGCCATGTGGGTGCTGGGAACTGAACCCAGATCCTCTGGAAGAGCAGCCAGTGCTCTTAACCACTGAGCCATCTCTCCAGCCCCTACTTTGGTTTTTAATTACTTGTATGTGGACAGGGGCATGTGCACCCGAGTGCAGGTGCCTGCAGGGGCCAGAATCGGGCATCAGGTCCCCCGGAGCTAGAGTCACAGACAGTTGTGAGCTGCCATGTGGGTGCTAGGGACTGAACCTGGGTCCTCTGTAGAAGCAACAAGTGCTCTTAACCACCGGGTCAAATTTCCAACCCCCATCTTTAAGCATTTAAAAGAATATCAATAAATGTGCCCATGGGTTTCACCCCATCCCTGGGGCTCAACTGTTGGCCCCAATGAGAGAATTAGGAGTGGGCATTTCCCTTCAGAACAGTGCGTCCGCAGGGAAGCAGGAGCCCCTCACTCTTGAAGAGCCCCCACACTCCGTGTACGCGGTCATCCCCGTCCCCTTACACACATACAGGAAGAGCTCTATGATACTATAATCCCAAGACTGGCCACGGTCAGGTGAGGAGTCATCCATCTTGCAGAGGTCTTCTGTGGCATTTGAGAGAGTCGCATCACCCTGAGGAAACTCTGGATTGACAGTCCTAAGATATACCACAATATACACATAGAGTAACACAGAAACACACATCTCCCTAGACATAACCACATGAATGAGGGAGGTACCATGGAAACCCCACCACACCAGATAGGCTTCACAGATGGGGGAGGTTTGGAGGGTACTCTGGAACTAAGTGGGTGAGGATCTGTGATGCCACTCAACAGCCCCATGACACAGAATAGTTGGGCCCCAAACATACAGAATCCTGATCTAGAATGATCCAGAATGTTCTGGAACATCTTGAGGTCTGTTTTCAACAGAGACTATCCTCAACAGTGGAAAGGTTAGGGGTGGGTTGATGGACCGGGAGTGTGTATGATGCATATGTGTGCAGCTTGATGCTGTAACAACTAACCCCACACCCAGCTGTGACAAGAGATTCTGACAGGCCATGATAGGCTAAGGTGGGTGGGTGACTGTGGAGGGCCAAGAGGTCCTCTGCCGGCTCCCACTCCCCTCTCATCTCACCTTCATCGCTTTGCCCTCAGGTGGATTACAAGCCAACTGAGCCATCATTAAGGGCCACTCTGGAGAATACCACACTGGAGCAGGCTGTGGGGCTTCTCAGGAGGGTGAACGGTTCCTGCTACCTGTCTGTGAAGATCAACACTGAAGGTACAGGCACCACCCCACGCCTGCTCAGCTCTCCAGTCCCCTCCTCGGACCCTAAGCCCTTTGGCTCTGCAGTGCCTCCAGAGCCCATGCCTACCAAGGGCCAAGGCAGTGCAGCCAGGCTCATCCTGAATCCCCCATGCTCCAAAGAACTGGAAACCTCCCTCCATCCCACCAAAGTGACACCATGGCTTTTCCTCCTTTCACATTCTAGAACTTTCCTTGTGTAAGTTCTAAGATCTAGGATCATCAGTCATGGATGTCTTTTATCAGGTTATAAGAACTTAATCCAGGACCTAGATGCCAAAGTGGTGACCTCTGGGGATTCCTTCTACATCCGAGTCAACCTGGCCATGCACCGAAAGGGAGGGGGAGAGCTGCATGCACACTGCAATGATATCCTGCATGTCACTGACACCATGTTCCAAGGCCGAAGCTGCTGGCACGCCTATCATGTGAACCCTTACACCATGAAAGACATGGACCCTGGCACCATCCCCAACTATTCACAGTGAGTCGCTGCCACTGGCTCTATGCTTCCCCACAGAAGTTTCAAGGATAACATCCGCTGTCCCTGCTCCATGTTGAGGTCCCCCTGAAAGGGAAAAATCAGTAGCCCTCTTGAGAGACACTCCCCCACTCTAAAGGTATTTGCTGACCAGCAGTTTTAGAGCTGACTGGAGATTGAACTCATATGGAGATAGGACTGGAACCATAAATCTAAGTGTATGTATCCTGGACTCAGCAAAACAGGACATGGGGAGTGAAAAATTTATGTCCCTGTAGACACCCTGCATCCTGTCAGCCACCAGTAATCTCACTTACAGTTCAGCCAGTAACTTCAAAGAACTGCCTCACCCAGGCCCTTGTCCAATCCTGAGATATGTAACCCTCTGCACGCAAACCTTTCCTACGAGCCCGGGCTTGCTTTGCTATTAATAAACCCCTGTGGGCTTGCATCAGATGTCGGCCCTGCGGTGGTCTTGCTGGGACATGGGCACAACACCTCCTGCCCAGGAGGAAGCACAGTCCTTCCAGAATTTTCCCTGTCCTATAGCAGAGCATCTACCCAAGAACAGAGACTGGAGGAAAGGTTAACTTCTAAGCATGGGGTCCCCTGGTGGTAGTACCCTCTCTGTTCAATGCCCTGGCTGCTCATTAGCCCCCACGGGGACCAATGTGGGACAGTTAAATTAGCATGGCCTGGCCTGGCCTGAGGCTTGGGAGATACTTCAAAGGCCCAGTCTCTGAGCCCTGGGTGGAGCACTCCAGTCTCTGAACCCTGGGTGGAGCACTCCAGTCTCTGAGCCCTGGGTGGAGCACTCCAGTCTCTGAACCCTGGGTGGAGCACTCCAGTCTCTGAGCCCTGGGTGGAGCACTCCAGTCTCTGAGCCCTGGTGGAGCACTCCAGTCTCTGAGCCTGGGTGGAGCACTCCAGTCTCTGAGCCCTGGGTGGAGCACTCCAGTCTCTGAGCCCTGGGTGGAGCACTCCAGTCTCTGAGCCCTGGGTGGAGCACTCCAGTCTCTGAGCCCTGGGTGGAGCACTCCAGTCTCTGAGGCCTGGGGTGTCTCCAGCCTGTATGTCGCTCTCGGCCTCGAGGCTGCTCAGTCAGGCTGTCAGAGCCTCTTTTCCTCCATTTGCCCAGGGCTCAGCAGCAGCTCCTGGCCCTCATCCAGGACATGACCCAACGGTGCACAGTTCCCCGCAAGGTAAGCCTCGAGTCAGAGTATGGTCCCCTGGGGTGGGCTGGAGAGACTGGGATGCTGTGGAACCCTGTGTGGGAAGTGTGGACCACTGAGCTGCTCGGGCAGTATCTGGGCCCTGTGTACCCCACCAAGCCCTCGAAGGCCTGCAGGCCTTGCAGTGGGCCACGTGAACACACCAGACTCCACTCCCAAAGCGGCTCCTGCTCTTCCTCACTCTCCTGCCCCCCTGTCACCGACTCACCTCCTTGTTCTTGTTTCCTCTGAGGTCGGGCACCTTGTTCTCTTGGGACACAGAGCACCTTTCACTTTGAGCACACATCTGTCCCTGAGCAAGGTGCTAGCACATTCCCGCCTGGAGCACAGCGATGCCGAGTTGGGAGGGGGCCTGCTCTTCTCTCTGCCTTTTGCACCCCTTCCTGCTGAGCCCTGTTGCCTAAAGCCCCTCCCCCGCCTCCCACCCCCTGGTGTGGGGCCTGGGGAGCCTGCTTGCTCTGTGGCACAGCCTGATTGTCCAGAAGCTGCTCTGGATTTGCTTATGGGGCAGAGTGCCAAAGTAGGGAGGGGTGCCAGGCCCCACGCCCGCTGTTAACGGCTGAGCCTTGCCCCTTCCCATCTCCCTGCCCCTCCTGTGACAGCCTTCCGGAGGACCACAGAAGTTAGTACGAATTGTCAGTGTGGACAAAGCCGGCGCCAGTTCTCGCTCTTCGTCCTTTGACCAAGGCCAGCTGATGTCTGGCAGGGAGGAAGGTGAGGCCTGGTCACTTGGCATAAGTACCATGTGGGCATTGGGGGGCACTCGTGGGCAGCACAGTCAAGGTGGTGTCTCTCACTCAGGCCAGGGGCCATAATGTTTATTTATGCTTGTGTATAGATGGTTTGCCTGCATGTACTTACATGCACCATGGCATGCAGTGTCCCTGGAGGCCAGAGGAGGGCATCAGACTCCCTTGGGACTTGAGTTACAAATAGGTGGTTGTGAGTCACCATATGGGTGAGAGCAGTCAGTGCTCTTAACAACTGAACCATTTCTCCAACATCCCCTCACCCGCACCCCAGCCTGTATTTTTACAGATCATAATGTCTACATGCCTTTCTGGACAGCAGCTAAGCAACATACTTGATGTCCTTTAAATGGCCATGCCTGAGACCTGACGCAGTGGAACTATCCAAAGGCTACAAATATGTGCAGGAGTCTGTTTGGAACAGTGAGAGCTACCAGATGCCCAGTGTCACACAAGGGAGGTCACTGGGTGGTCAGTGTGCACAAGGTCATGATAGAGGTCTGATGTCACAGCCCCACAGGCAAAGCTGCACAATGAAGGGGATCAGAAGTGAATCCAGTAGAAGACAAATCTTCCACTTTCTCTCAAGAAAGTTCGGGTGCATAATATAAGATGGATACTGAGACTCAAGAGATGGCTCGGTTGTTAAGGACACGTACTGCCCTTGTAGAGGACCCGTTAACAACCATCTGTAACTCCAGTTCCAGGGGATCCAATGCTATCTTCTGGCCTCTGCAAGCGTTAGTGCACGCACACACACACACACACAACACACACACACACCACACACACACACACACACACACACACACACACACACACACACACACACACACACACACACACACCAACACCACACCACACATACACACCATACACACACACACACACCACACACACACACACACACCACACACAACACACACACCACACACACACACACACACACACACACACACACACACACACACACAGGTAAAACACTCATACACACAAAATAAAATAAGTTTATAAAAATGAGATTGATGTTGGAGAGGCACACCATAACTAATCCAGAAGAGAAGCAAACGGTCCAGCAGGGAGGAGGCTGAGGACCCTGTGGCTTCAGGGGCAGGGCTGAGTGAAAGACAGGGCTGGGACGATGGGGAAAGAGGGAGAAAAGGATGAGGGAGGAGAGCGAGGGCTGGGGTGAGAGACAAGGTCCCGACATCCTTCCTCCAGGAGGAACCAGGCTTCTCTCA